>NC_089761.1:44934272-44959272 GCF_040412425.1 Macrobrachium rosenbergii | reverse complement strand
TTTACATCATAGTAACTGTTTTGACGGGACCATGCAGCCATGGAAATATGTAGCACTTTCTGCCTATGGTAGAGACGATATACTTTCAATGTATTCGGCAATTTCTGCAATTTGCGAAGAATCTGTTCACCTGATCATTCTGATAACGAGAGGAAATGATGTATTTCCCCCTCGTTGTCGAGTAATGAAGTGTTCCACAAAGCATTTTTTTACGATAGAGTATCACGCAATACCTCAGGGATTACAGTAATTCTCTCTCTATTTTTTTAATAGCGCGATACTGACCGTAGTGTCCTCTCCACTGATGAGCGGCACACACACACACACACACACACACACACACACACACACACACACACACGCGCGCGCGCGCACAAATACACACACACATTATGTATATAAATATGTGTGTGCGTGTGTATGTATGTATGTATGTATGTACTGGAGAATATTATGAGTACAAGTAAATAATTAAAAAATTACGGTGGCGTTATAAGTTTATTTTGTAACGCTGGTATTCAAATATTTTCATTATATTATACATACATACATACATACATACATACATACATACATACATACATACATACATACATACATACATACATGTATATATATTCTCGAAAAGTAAGGGTACATGATAACTCTTAGATCTTCGGGGACCATCTTCTAAGCCTGAATTGGGTAAACATTTTATGAGCCAAAGTGGGTGATTTTGATAATACGCAATGAAATGATGTTATTCAATGCGAAACAACAAAGCAACGCGGACGCTTCTGCTCCTGTAGTTAATAATAATAATAATAATAATAATAATAATAATAATAAAATGTGAATTAGCAAGAGAACTTGTAGTAGTAGTGGAGAAGAGAGAGAGAGAGAGAGAGAGAGAGAGAGAGAGAGAGAGAGAGAGAGAGAGAGAGAGAGAGAGAGAGACTAAATAGGAAATATTTGATTTGATTTATCGAGAAGAACAATCACATGTGAAAGCCTTTTCAACACATTGTATGAAAAGACCCTGTAGAAATCATCTACAGAAACTTTATAATTAGGAACCCTTATTCTGAAGTTCACTTTTATGTAATGGAAGTTGTGACTTATTTCATTTATTATCAACAATAACAATGAAGAGGAGGATGTGGGCAGAGGGCTTCTCGTAAGCAAATTTCGTTACATACCATAGTTACACTGTAAGTTATTTTTTTAACAAGTTTTTCTTATCTTACTTATATTTGCTTCTACCCATCTGGGAGTGAAAACACTTTAGGGCATAAGTGAAATCGTAGCATTTGTCGGAGCATATTTTCTTTGAATATATATAAATTATGAAAAAGCGTTTCGAAATCACTGCATATATGTGCATTATAGAATATCACTATCTATTTTAAGGCTACACTTTTTTATCCTCCTTCCTTTTTACAAATGACTGTCAATTTCAGGTATCTACTTTCACTGTCCTATTTGGAAGGTATACACATTTTAGTCGTAAGTCACTGCCTTAACATAATCTCACTGTTTCTCTCTTTTTTTTTGTTTTGTTTTTTTTTGTTTTTGTTTTTTGTATTTGACTAGCATTAGGTCGAGGAGAGAGAGAGAGAGAGAGAGAGAGAGAGAGAGAGAGAACTCTATTCACCTAAGCAAATGCCCACTAAGATGCCTGGGTGAAGAAGCTGTTTATAGTCATTTTATCCAATACCATCAAAGAAAATCACCCAACAAAAACAAAAGAGGTGGGAAGCAAAAGTATATAGAATTGACTTCACTAAGAAAACTTTCTCTTGAGAAACAACCTGAAAGTAATGATCTGCGAATGGAGTATGGTATCCAAAATATGTCAGCGAGACAGGATGATTAAGAAACAAACATTAGCAGAATAAAAAAAAAATAATAAACCAGATCTACCTTAAGGTCAAGGAACAACTGGCTGGCGCGAAATAGGACTACCCTCAATCTGTCCCATTGCACCACATACCCGTTCTTACCATGTGATCTGACCCCTGGCTTCGTGACCTTCTTGGCATAATGCTATCTCACTGGACAACAAGAAGTGTTCGTCATTCGTTGCAAACTCTTAACGCTCGGTAAAAATACTGCAAACTCGATCTAAAAGATAAAATAGTGGAAGTTTGATAAGACGGTAACCTAAAACCAAAAGTTGAATGCCTTCTAGATCGTACAGAAATAAAGTAGTCCATAAATAGGCGGTGGT
This sequence comes from Macrobrachium rosenbergii, assembly GCF_040412425.1. Taxonomy (NCBI): domain Eukaryota; kingdom Metazoa; phylum Arthropoda; class Malacostraca; order Decapoda; family Palaemonidae; genus Macrobrachium; species Macrobrachium rosenbergii. Next base: position 44,957,063 of record NC_089761.1, on the reverse strand, counting down.
TTGAACAAGAGAGTTGGATAACAAAAGTTGTCCCAAAATAGTGAGTTTAGTTTAAATATGTCAAATATATGCTGCGATTCAATGCTGGTCTAGTAGTTCCATAATTCTATTTTGAAAAATATTTCTATTTGCGGAATATATGCACGGACAAATTCCACTGTTTCACTCAGAAATCTATTTCTTTCATTCCTCAGGAGGAGAAACGTATGATTAAAAAAGATAGAACAAGCTTCTTTCAAAGGAACTTGCAGTGAAACATTCGCTCATGGAAATGATAGTAATAATAGAAATTACTATGATTATTTTATCCGCTATTTCCCTTAAAACTCGAAGAGTCGGCATTAAGTTTTACACATCTGCTCTCAAGGAAGTATTTTATAATAATGATAAACCTCGGGTCTCTGGTATCATAAGGCTTATGCATCGACGTTGTGCGGTATCTCCTGTCGGTCACCCAGCTGATATCTATCTTATCTCAGTTAACCAGAAAACCAGCTGTTTAATTCAAATGATTCTGTCGTGTGGTTCCAATAACAACAATAATAAAACGAAATATTATACCAATATTGTCGTAACGGAAGAAGGACAAAATAAGGAAAATTTTCAATTATAAAATTAAAACAGCTATTGTAATATAGATAAAATTTGACAGAACAAGAAATATTAAATAAACAAAGAATAAATGTATCCAACCATAATACTGAAGAATGAATTAAAAACTTATTCTGTTCCTTGTTAAGCCAGGTAAAGACAACAACAGACCCGCGGCATCTGCCGCAGATGATCGCCAGTATTTAAAGTGAAAATAAAATTCACCTCTCGTGCCAGAGGTGAGGGGCAGATCTCATTAAACAAAATGAGAGGAAAATATATTTTTAAATCAATCAGATGAAGGCCCGTAAAGTCATTTAGGCCGTAAAAAAAAAAAACAGCCTGCCTCAGATGATCCCTAAGCTTCAGTAAAAAAAGGAAAAAATATAAAAGACAAGTAAAATATGCATCGAAGTTTCTTCGGCGCAATCGAGTTTTCTTTACAGCCTCTACAGCGTACAGTCAAGGCCGAAAGTAGATCTATCTCTCGGTGGTCTCGGTATAATGCTATATGAGCCGCGGGCCTTGAAACTTTAACCACGGCCCGGTGGTGGCCTATCCTACATCGTTGCCAGAAGCACGATCATGGCCAGCTTTAACCTTAAACAAGATGAAAACTACTGAGGGTAGAGGGCTGCAATTTGGTATGCTTGATGATTGGAGGGTGGATGATCAACATACCACAATTTGCAGCCCTCTAGCCTCGGTAGTTTTGAAGATCTGAGGGCGGACAGAAAAAGTGCGGAACGGACAGACAAATAGCCATCTCAGTAGTTTTCCTTTTACAGAAGACTAAAAGGAAAAAATGTAATAAGAAACAAGATGAAAGAGAATTAATCATTTGACAAATGGTTACGTGCCATGTGGGAGGCTGCGTCCTAACGAGAAGATTACCCGGTGCCCTTTGATGCTGGTACCTGCAGAAGTAGGTCCGCCTCACCTGGTTTACCTTTCATGAGGGTGGGGGCGGGGTAGGTCGTTGAGTCTGCTTGTTGGGGGGAGGGGTGGATGGTGGGTGACGAGGGTTGAGGGGTTGGACGTTAGGTCAGGTAAGAATTGGTGGATGATTTTTTAGGGTGATTTTTTAACATTTTCATAATCATTATTATTAATGTTTTCTTTACTGTTCGTGTTTTGTCGTAAGTTATGGTTGCAATTTTAAATATTATTATTGTTGATTAATGTAGTTTTTGTTCTTATTTATTATGGATATTATTGCTGATTTTGTTGTAATTATTATTATTATTATTATTATTATTATTATTATTATTATTATTATTATTATTATTATTATTATTAAAACAGAATATAATATTAAGATTCACTGCTTTACAAATATGAATATTGTATTTGTTGTATTCCGTTTCCGACTATCGCTGTCGTTGTAGTTGTTTTCTCAAACTAAAAATCATCCTAACACTTTTGTTCATTATTCATTCATCTTTTCATCAATGAAAATAACTCGTACAAAAAAAAAAGCATAAACAAATAGATTTATGAAACCGAAAGCTTCCTTAAAATCAAGAAAGTTTCGGCAACATGTTTCTAGCCCGTCACTGTTTAAGAGAGAGAGAGAGAGAGAGAGAGAGAGAGAGAGAGAGAGAGAGAGAGAGAGAGAGAGAGAGAGAGAGAGAGAGAGAGGAAAATGAAAAGGGAGAATATTTTTATAAACTTTCAGAAGATGAACCTTATTCATAAGAAACAAGCCCACAGGGGCCACTGACTTGAAATTCAAGCTTCCAGAGAATATGGCCTTCATTTGAAAGAAGTAACAGATGATAATAGGAAATAAAGAAAAACTCAGCAACAGTCAGGAAAATGGTTAAAATTGTTTTTTAGGTTTATTTTGTTTCATGAATATATGCATGCGTGATTGAATTATGACATATAACGAATAAAAAAAAATTCCTCATCGACGCTGATGTAAAATCATGTTTTAATGGTGAGAAATTTTTATATATTTTTTTTCGATAATGTTAATCCTCCGAGTTCCTTTAAGGATGTCCTGGATTTTATTAGACTGCGTTAAAGCTGTAATTTTAGAAGCTTGTATATTCTGTATCCCACAATTCTGCACATAGATTACTTCTGTGCATTAATGTATGTATGTATGTATGTATGCCAACCAACTCACGTTGGCCAACCCTTTTGCGTTTCAGAAAGCCTTGTAATCTAGAAGGACCACTAGCCCGGTCTTTCAGTTAAAATAATAGCCTTAGAGTCTCTGTACAATCTTGGAATCTCTAGAGGTTTGTGGAATTTTAGACCAATATTCAAATTTTGAAAGTTGTATGTGATAGGGAGAGAGAGAGAGAGAGAGAGAGAGAGAGAGAGAGAGAGAGAGAGAGAGAGAGAGAGAGAAACTATCCCAAAACTGCGCAGCTAGCTGGAAGCGTTTGTTGCAACCCTTACCTCAATTACATGCAAAATAAGCGCGTTTAACTTCGCAAAAACGACTTTTTCAGGAGACACCCCATCAGCAAATTATCGTTATTGAGAAGAAAAATCCATTTATTTCTTACAGTACTTCGCTACTTTACCTCGCCCCATTACCGGGTATCACCTTACACTTCAGACACAAGCAACTGCGCCTGAGACGAAGCCGAGGAAATTGCTTTTTCGCCCGGCCAGTGATAAGAGGGAAGGAAGAGGTGACTTGTGGGCACAATTTTCGACGGCGGTAGTTACGGGCTGCCTGCTAACCGAATTATCCAAAACATCCGTCGTTCTCGGGTCGGAATGATAAAGGAAGCCCCCCTTTTTTCGCTCCATTCTTCCGACAAACACTGTGTTTATTGCGACCCCTACGTAATATACATCGAGGGTAATAAGAAGAGGGTAATCTGGGTAATCTGCTCGGAGGAAAAATCCAAAGTGCTATTGCAGCGAATGTTAAGAGTCCCGTGATTCTACGCTGTGCTCTTCATTATGTTACCTCAGATTACGTTTTCATTGAAACTAATCATTAGTGACTCGTTTCGATTGATACTTCTTTTCCCCACTTCTCTTTTTATTTTTATTCTCCTTTCTTGTCGTCGCGAAGAGAAAGAAAAATGGACTTGACAACAGCAAATTTGGTAATAATTTGGTTTTAGTCTTTTCCTTTCATTCGTCAGAGGGTGTCATTCACCGTGAGACAATTGACAATTTTTATTTACGCTCATCCGAAAGGATTTTGATTTAGTGTCTTATTAAGGACAATATATACATGTAGTGAAAACTGAAACTGCTGTCTAGGGAAGAGGGATTTCCTAGCATGATCTCTGAACTTTTTTGTGACCTACATGGGCTCATGATTTCAGATTATATATATATAATCATGAAGCTACAAATGTCGTTTGATATCCAGTTCACGCTACTTCGGGAATATCCCCGATGGGGAATTATCGCCGGTGGGGATATTCCCGAAGTAGCGTGAATTGGATGTTAAACGACATTTGTAGCTTCATAATTGTATATAAGTCACGGTGTGGTAAAAATTTCATATATATATATATATATGTGTGTGTGTGTGTGTGTGTGTGTGTGTGTGTGTACACACCTTTTCGACAAGAATGTAAGAAAGCATTCTGAGGGTCTGATAACTTTTCCAACTTGAATTACATTGTCAGAGATTTTCGTCGCAAATGTTTTTGAAACAGATTGGATTCATCTAATTATAGAGCTTGCCAATAACATCAGGATGTTTTTCAATCAAATAATCCTGAAAGAATTTGTTTTTATTCCTTTAGTCCTCCACGTATGTCATATCTGTAAATGAGAACAGCAATTGACTTGTGCCACTTACAACATGAAAGGCCCTACCCCCACTCTCTCTCTCTCTCTCTCTCTCTCTCTCTCTCTCTCTCTCTCTCTCTCTCTCTCTCTCTCTCTCTCTCTCATTTCAAACGAAACTTGTGACTTAATATATATATATATATATATATATATATATATATATATATATATATATATATATATATATATATATATATATATATATATATCAGACAGATACATCACTCTTGTTTCTCAGCAAATCTTGAGGATGCGGTTGCTAGTCCCCCTCCTTTCATCTTGCCCCTGACAGACAATGGTAACATATTCAGGGGGCACTCTATGGATTATTGTATCTTACCCACACCGGGAGACTGGGTCGCCATCTCTTTACTTTCATTATGGTTGATTGCACCATATTCATGGTGGCTGGTTGAGTTACACATTCTTATATCTATGTTGGGTGATTGCACCATAGTCATGGTTGGTGATGAGTCTTTGGGACTTCCAGATCACTATGAGTGTGATGACTGATTGTATCCTATTCATGGTGGGCAGTGGTCTCACCACTTCTCTATGCCTATAGTTGCTTATTGCACCTTATGCATAATGGGCATAAAGGCATAATTCAGTCCAGGAGTGGGGGAATTGCTCACCATAGTCTCCTGTAAGCACAGTTACCGGTTGATGATCATGAAGCATAACCTTGAGTTGTTCTGCTGTAGCTCTCTCTATGTCTATGATGACTGATAGAACCTTATTTTTGGTGGGCAACAAGGTTGCCATGTACCTACTTTTCCCATGACTGACTGCAACTTATGCGAAGTTCACAGTGGGATCACTGCATCCCCCCACTTATGATGGCTGATTGCAAGAATAACAGTGGTGTTCCCATATCCTTGCGCCAGTGATGGCTGATTGCACATCATACAAGAATAACAGTTGTGCTCCTGCATCCATGCACCAGTGATGGCTGATTGCACCTTATTTGTGGTGGGCAGTGGTGCTGCCATATCTCTATACTTATAATGGCTAAGTGCACCTTATATTAGGTGCCTGTGATGGCTGATTCTGACTTACACAAGGTGAGCACATCTCAACACCTTTGATGGCGGACCCTGTATGCAAGGTGGGCATTGGGGTCACTGTATCCCCACGCCTCTGGTGTATATCTATGACTGTGAGCAGAAAGCCACTGTCCTTAACTGGGGATGGATCCAGGAAAAAAGTTGCTGCCAAATCGAGATGAGTCATCTGTGCAGAAGACTTCCACAAGTACAACTATTTCACACACTACATGGAACCATTTCACACAAATTGCCATCCAGCCCCATCTTGCATGAAATCTTTCACTTCCTGTATATCAAGGATATTCCATTCAAGCAGTTATTTCACTTCATCCATCCAGCACTTCTAGGTCTTAGTCTCTTACTTCCTCCCAAAAATTCTGAAATAAGCACACTTTTCTGAAGTTTACTACCTCCAGTCTCTCCACATGACCAAACCATCTCAAAACACCCTGGTCTATCTTTGCACATATGCTAATGTCTTTGCCAGTACTGCATGTCTCTCATTTTTCACACTTTTTTATCATTGTCCTTTCAAATGTATACATGAACAATAAATCATTTCGGCAACCTCAGCTTCTCTCTTGCTTTTGTATTCAGCACACATACTCTGTTTCTAATGAGGGGAGTATCTACAATAATACCTCCATGCGTTCCAACAGACTTTCATAAATATTTGTCTTTCTCTCTCAAGTCGTTTGCTTACACCCTGCTGCCTTCTTTCTCTGTTCTGTGATTCGCTTCATAATGATTGTCTCGATTTCAGCACTACGACTCTACGAGAGAGAGAGAGAGAGAGAGAGAGAGAGAGAGAGAGAGAGAGAGAGAGAGAGAGAGAGAGAGAGAGACTTCTCTCACCTTGCCATCATCCATTACATTTGCTCCTAAAACCTGTATTGGTCACCATTTTCCATCTTCCCTCATCTATATTAACAATCATTATACTATCTTCTTGGTTCACTTTTACCCTCATTTCCCTTGCTGTTTCTTTAATTTGCTAACTGTTTTCTGCCGTTCCAAATGGTTTCACGAGTTTCTGCAGTTTCTCTTCATTTATATAAATCATTCCACACTGTATTCATGACCGATTTTCTTTGTCCCTGCAACTGTTGTCCTTTGACTTCTCGCATCGCTACATTTATATATTTTAAATATTCATGGAGACAATACAGCCGTGTTTCAGACCCATATTTATACCACCACAACTCACACCCGTCGATGTTTGCTAACATACGCTTCAATTCTGCCTTGAAAACTTTAAGTCTCTGTCATCGAATTACTTTTAATCGTGTGTTCAAATGTGATAGTAACAGAAATAAATCAGAATGATAAAAATAAAAGAGGAGCAGATGGTTTGAAAGGTACTGGTATTTTTAAACTTCCGTTTTATAGCGAACTGCAGTTTCTTCTTCTTCTTCTTCTTCTTCTTCTTGTTAGTGGTGATATTATTAACATTCGTTGTTTTGTCAGCAGTATTAATGCTATAATTTTTATGCTGTTATTTGATGTAGGGTTATTTTCAACTGTTTCTTTACTTTGTAATCCCGTAATCGTTTTGGAAGTTGGAGAGAGCAAAATTTTGATGGATAGAAAAAATAATTTATTTGGAAAGAAATCCTTTTTCTCTTCCATTCCTAGAAATCACCAGTCACGTACTTGTGTGGTCGCATAAAACTTTTTGTGATACAGTTTTGCGAAGCTTAGGGGAACATGTCCTGAAGACGGAAGTAATTTTGAATGTAGAAACGAAAGGAAGTAGACCGAATTTACCTCAGCAATATGTCAAGAGCTATTAAATGTTTGTAGGAAATCATGGTCATTTCCAAACCGGCCATTTTGTCTTGATAGATACCCAGCCAGGAAGGAAGCGATTATGAATGTTAATTGTTGTTGACACCGCAATCATATCCAATGCTTGGATTTCCTCTTCGTCCTATTTTTTGCTTTTCCAGGCGTATGATCTTCTCATGCAACTCTGTCTAAGGTTTTCGTGTTTTCCTTTTTACAGCCTTTCTTTCCCTGATATCGTCGTTATTATTAGATTAAGTAGGCCTTCTACCGGCAACGACTCCTACTCCTTACGAGCAGCCTTTTCCTGTAACACTCTTCCATATGGAGTCCGGAAAGGTCGGTGGAAAGGGCGCGACATCCGAGCCTCCTGCACGTGCATAACATCCTGGAAGAGCACAAGGTGCAAGTTTCACTTGTCTACGACAATAACAGGCTTGGCTTTGCCTGCCCCCTTTAAGACGCAGAAGAAGCAGGAGGAGGAGGAGAGAAACACCTGGGTACCGGGACGTCTCGGAAAGAGGACCAAACAGCGTTTAGATAGGGGCTTCCGGAAGCTGACCGCAGGCAGACACACACACACACACACACGCACTCACAGCTGAGGAGGAGGCCGAGTGCAGCCGGAGCCACCGAGTGGTTTGCGCGCCAGATCTCTAGACCCAGAGGCAGGAACATCGCTGTCCGCCCGCTCAACATCTGTAGATACCCATCCAGTTTGGGGCATTGCCACGCCGCCATACCCATCCCTTGGACCCCCTAAGAGCTTGCAAGACAATCTGCCATCAGTACGGAAAGCGTAGCACGTGCATGGAGAAACACCGGATGTGACAGCACGTGAGCCTCAGAAAGTTTAGACCAACGGGATCTTTATGTTAACCAGATGCGGTTTCTGTCTGCCGTACTTGGAGCATGGAGGTGTCCCGTCTGCCTCTTTTGGTACTTAAAAACTGAGGTGTCTTCCGTCTTGTTACACTGACTAAAAAGGTAGCATCTGTCTTCTACTGTTACTTAGAACAGAAGGTGCTCTTCCCATCTGTTGCTACGTGAGTTGTTTGGCATAAAAGAGTTGTAGTATCTGTTAATTATATGATTAACATTGTTAATTTTCTATTTCACCATTTCCTCAGAAGAGCTCTGAAGCCATGATGCAGACTAACAGAATAGAACAGATGTTTCAGCGAATGGTCTTACACTGATCAGGTATAGATTTCAGTTGGTACTCATAGGGATAAGTTTTTGATTTACACATGTTGCAGGGTTTATATCTTTGTTATATCTTGGTGCAAAATTTTGGGTATATAATGCGTTTGCATATCCATCCAACTTAATCTACTATGTAGCAGCAACTTACGGTAAATTACTTGTGATCATGTGTTTTATTCGGTAGATAGTTCTATCATTATAAGCTGATGTTTAGGGGATTTTATTGTGAAATCTTTTGACACACTATTAATGGCATGAGACTATCACTCTGAAAATTTTATCCGTTTTAGTCAGAGTTTATAACTCTTCCTACTTTCTTTTCAGGGGGCGTCTAAAAACTACGCTATTGACAATCCTAGTAAATGCTTACATATTCATAAAATACTTTCAGTGAGGGGAACGAAGCGTGTTTAGCTGCCATAATCGGTCTCTGTCACTGCACCAAAAGTATGAATATGGGCCTATCTTTATGAACAGTAACAGAAATTAAAAAAAATTTCCAAATTCTCTAAAAATATAACTATAAGACAAACGCACCGATCTAGGACTTTAAAACAATAGATTTAGATATTTTCAATAAAAAAATTGTTCACACTGACTTGTATGCGTAACTATCATCATTCAGAGGTCCCTAGCCTCCCCCCACACCTTCATCTCTAAAATCTGGACATGTTATCTCCTTCTGTGTTTCCATAAAATGTACATTTCTTAATGAGCACAATTCTGTCCTTGTTTTACAAGGCCACGAAGTATATGGGGAAAGAATAAAAGGTGAATATAGTAATTACTCAGTTCTCTTCCATTTAATAGACAAAGTTATACACATTCATACATACATACGTACATACACACACACACACACACACACATATATATATATATATATATATATATATATATATATATATATATATATATATATATATATATATATATATATACTTGGAAAAGAACACACGAGAACGTGTTTCACAGAAATACATTTCTGACTCACCTCAGGACCGAAACAAGACCGGGGTTCGGTCCTGATGTCAGTCAGAAATATATATATATATATATATATATATATATATATATATATATATATATATATATATATATATATATATATATATATATATATATATATATATATATATATATATATATATATATATATTTGTATATATAAGATATTATATAGTTTTATATATATATATATATAGGGGCTCTTAGTATATATATATATATCTCAAAGGACTGTGCATCCATTTATATATAATTATCATATAAAATTATAGGAATGTATATATATATAATTCACTGTAATTATTTTGCATTCCCATCTATATATCTGTTACAGTGTAATAGACACGTTGAAATCTGGAATCACTATGTTTGTATGACGTTTTAATCAGGGCCTCTTAGTCGTAGCACGCGTCTCAAAGGATATTATCAGAAAAATTATAGGAAGAAATGCCTGGAATGTTCCCATCTGTATATCTAATATTTAGACACGTTGAAATCTGAAATCACTAAAGTGAATTAAACGATATTACATCCAATGTTATTCAAATTGGAATTTAGGAATTAACATACATCCAATATTTCAAAGTACTTGACACATGAGAGAGAGAGAGAGAGAGAGAGAGAGAGAGAGAGAGAGAGAGAGAGAGAGAGAGAATGATAGTCATTTCGACAACATCTTGTTAATGCTTAAGGCCAAATGCAGGAAACTAAAATGCAAAAATGTTGCAGCGAGGCTCCACATGCTGACATGTGGATAGCGTGTGCTCTCTCTCTCTCTCTCTCTCTCTCTCTCTCTCTCTCTCTCTCTCTCTCTCTCTCTCTCCATTTATCTGTCTATCTATCGGTCTGTTTATTTTCTCTTTATTGTCTCTGCTTCTTACCTTTTTTAAATAAGATTAGTGAGATATTTTAATGTGTTCGAGCAAATAATTCTATCCTTACGTAGCATAGCGGAGCGATTTAAGCCCTCAGAATTTTTTTTATAAGACTTTCAAGGAATTCTGAAAAACTTGAGAATTTATGGTAAAGAATTTATTATTGACAGCATGATGCATGATGACAATATTCTCAGAAAATCTTAAGCTAGTTAGGATTTAACCTAGGTTGTTTCGGCAATATTTGCATACGTGCAATAATATATACATGGATAACTACATGCCTATGTATATATGTATTATTATATCTACATACACAAAAAACGCGCGCGCGCACATACACACATATATACAGTATATACATATATATAAATATATATATATATATATATATATATATATATATATATATATATATATATATATATATATATATATATATATATATATATATATATTATGAAGATATACTACTGTCTATGATTACCAGATCAAATGTATGTTTATATTTACTTGTTTCCTAAACTTTTGAATGTGCGTAAACCGTTTTACAAAAACAATTTTTCAGTTTGACTCCAAAAAATGTATGAGTGCAATAAATATTCCAAGATGGCGCTGTGAATTCCTTACTAAGACTAAAAGCAAATGTATAAACATTACTTTTTCAGACAGTTGTTTGCTCATAACTGTTTGCTGCGATAGTGATTGAGATAAAAGATTGAGGTAACCCACAGAGAGAGAGAGAGAGAGAGAGAGAGACGGGTATCTTCTACCACTTCAAGTCAAGCAGACTTCCGATATCTTTATTTTAATGTTACCTTCACCAATCAAGTCCAAGGATCCCAGAGTCATCCCATATGACTGACTCACCTGGGTTGAAGAGCTTTCAGTGACTAATTTCAAAGATTGGTGCGCATGAGTGGCAGATGTGCGCACACATGCACACGGACCAGCGCGCGCACACACGTACCCTGGAGCGCAAACACCATCCTGATGCTGATAAGAGCATATTTGCTGATAACGGAACTGATATGAGTTTAACGGTTGAGTAGTGTCCTTTGTTCCTACAATTCCGGGGCACCTTTGTTTGGCCCAGGATTAATTGATTGACTAAATGTTATCTGGCGTCATATTCGGCCTAGGAGAGGTTCAGAACACGTGGTTACTCTTCTCTGAGTGCAGACGATTTTGAAAAGCTGTTCTGTTATTTGCAGTTTTGTGTTTTGTCAATGGGTCTCTTATTCGGCTGTTTAAAGTTTCTTAAGGCTTATTCGTACTAGCTCTCTTAAAACTGCTTTGTTAATCGACTGAATTTAAAAGGATGTTGTGAGAATAAAAACTGTATTTTCATTTGGGTGCATCGCCTGTCATTTTTTTCTCAATTTAGAGAGACTTTAGGAAAATTTTATAAAACTGATCATTTAGACCGATTTAATTTTCTTAATCGACTGAATTTCACGAGTATATATAAAATCATTTTCTTAATGGACTGACTTTTAAAGCAATGGAATGGAATATAGAGTTTAGGCCAAAGGCCAAGCACTGGGACCTATGAGGTCATTCAGCGCTAGAAAGGAAACTGAGAATAGGTAGGTTTGAAAGGTGTAACAGGAGGAAAACCTTGCTGTTGCACTTTGAAATAATTGCTAGAGAGGGTGGATAGCAAGATGGAAGAAAGAACCATCAGTAATGCCTACAGTGCACCGCCTGAGGTGCACTGACGGCACTACCATCCTTACGGGATGAATTTTAAAAGGATGTTCTGTAAACATTTCCTCATTCAAATGAATTTAGAATTTGTATACTGGTGCTCTCTTTTCCCACCTAATTCAGGGAAATTCAGGGAAATTGCGTGATATTATTCTCTTATTCGACTTAATTTAAAGAGATTTGGAAAACTTTTTTACTCGACTGCATCTAGAAATATTTTCTGCCATTGCTCTCTTGTTAGATTGAATTTCTAAGAATTTTCTAACTGTTCTCATATTCGACGAGCCGAGTTCGGATGGTTATTGTAAAGCTGCTATTTTTCTTTTACCGTTCAGAAAGATTTTACAAACCGACTGAATTTCGAAGGAATTTAGTAAAGCCACTGACTGATCTGAATGATATTAATAAGGTTTTGTGAAACTTTTCTCATTCAACAGAATTTTGTAATTTTCTTATTGCTTAAAATGATTATTGAAAGGTTTTGTTAAGCTGTTTTTCAGTTCTTATATTCAGCTGAATTATAGTGGTTTTGTGAAATCGTTCTTATATTCAATTTGATTTATGAGAATTTTGTAAAGGTTCTCTTACAATCGACTGAATTTAAAAGAATATTGTGAAAGTATACTCTTATTCAACTGAATTTAAAAGACTCGTGGAAGAGGCGTTCTTCTAATCGAGTGCATTTCCAACTTTATAAAATTCAGTAGAGAGACGGATGCAAATCAACACCATCCGAACCGGATGCAGATTCATTATTTCCTCTCAGGAGTTGGCGGTGGTATTCTCTGCCAATGTGGCCTGAAGTTATCGTTTTTATCAATATTTTTACTTATTATTCATTATTATCATGACCATGATGATTCCTAGCTAAAACTTTTACTCCTATATCTGCCATTGCTACTATTGTCACTACTGTTGTTGATAATATCATCTACATCTAATCCGTTACCACTTGGTGTCCACTCCCGCCCCAAATTGAATAGTGAACCTTACATCAAGTAAATGTGAATGACGAATCTATGTGAATGTGCGTTGCGTTTAAACCTACCCGAATCTGCCTTTATATGGCCAAGATGAAACTAAACCCACCAGAACGTACCATCATATGGGCAGGTGAAGTGTTGATATTCCCAAATTCACTGACAGCTTGGCCAGGTGACTGGCGAATCTATCTACCCGGATATACCATCACATAGCCAGGTGAACAGTAATATGCCCCTACTCTATAATCCATTCTGTTCTACTGTGTGATATAGAAAGTACATTCTTTTTCGTATGTATGTATGTATGTATGTATGTATGTATGTATGTATGTATGTATGTAGCAATGCCATGTATGTTAATTATTCGAAAATTGTGAAGCAAGGCATTGTTTCAAAAATCAAACAGTGTTAAAAATCGAACAGGAATCGTACATTTTTTAGATGTTTTTTATATAAATGTTTTGCATGCCACCTTAAAATGAGCATATATATACTGTATATATATATTTATACATTTATATATATATAAAAGAAGAAATAAACGCCTCAAAAGTCCGTGTTTCCCCCTTTTTTTTTTGCTTTGGGGCCAAAATAATCAATATATTACAGTGTTGTGACTTTTTACGTACCCGTTTTATATTCATATGCATATACATATTCATATACATTCACATGTGTGCATATATATGTGTGTTTGTGTATATATATATATACATATATATATATATATATATATATATATATATATATATATATATATATATATATATATATATATATATATACATATACATACATACATACATATATATACACACACACACACACACAGTCAAGCCATCTACACATCTACCACCCTGTTATAAACCGCCAATTTTATACACTTCTCCATTAAAGTCATCTGCCCTACTTTGGGACAAGAAGTGATTACAGTGCGAATGTTTCTAAATATGGGGAATTCTATGGGCTGCCATGGGGCAGCCATAAATCAGTTCCCCTAATTACGAGAGGCAGGTGGGACAGGTATCATCACCCCACGGGAAAAGAGGCCTATGGCTAATCGGCAGTTTCTTTATACCCTTCATTATCTTGACGTTCGATTCAATTTCAGGGATTGTGAATGATGGTGAATGTTTGGACTTTCTGTGTTAAATGATAGGTTAATCAGTTTAATCTATACGTACTTATATACTTTTTAATAAATACTTTCATTCTTTAAGTACGTACAAGAATTTAAAGATCAGGTATGATTTGCATGCATATTCAGGAACAAAGTTGAATAAGATAAATTTAACTAGAACATATGTATAAAACTAATCGAAAATTAAAGGCAAAACAGTTGAAACATGTTGATCTGATTTTGACTACTTTCGGAAGTTAAGTATAATTCTCTATCATTCATTTTACTTTTTACCCTGAATATGTGGACATAATACACGGAAGAACTTACTTGTTGACCTGATAATTCTACGCTTTTCCCAAAAGCTGGGGTTCGTTCCCAGGGGGTTGGAGAGATATAGTGCTTTCCATTAAAACACATCTTGCCTCTGTTGAATGAACTGATAAATTAAGTACTTGATTGTTGGTTGATTGAGGTGGGCAGAAACCCAGGTGGAAAAGGCATGGGGCTGGCAACTTAATCCCAAAAGACTCGCTGAAAACCAGAAAGGTGGCATGTTCTGGAGCCACCCTTTCTTATGGGAGATAGGCAGATGTTTAAATGTTATATATATATATATATATATATATATATATATATATATATATATATATATATATATATATATATATGTATATTTATATAAATGTATATATATATATATATGTATATAAAGACAGGCAGTTTTCTTTTGGCAAGACCGCTGATGGGATACAGAGGCATCAGCAGCAGCCATGGTCACGGAGTGCTGCAGGGCGACAGCTGAAGTGCGCACCTGTTCTTTATTGCAGGCCAAGCACAGGTTAAATAGACGCTTCAACACCTGCCCTTTTTTGACTGGACGTCCTTCAGCTCTCTCTCTCTCTCTCTCTCTCTCTCTCTCTCTCTCTCTCTCTCTCTCTCTCTCTCTCTCTCTTCTTAGGTATCCGTTTTTTCAGTTACCTGCTAATTGCTTTAGAAGGTCTTGTGGCTTTGTGTTCATTATGTCTAATATGTATGCGTAATGTGTATGCATTGTGGGCATGCGTGTGTTTGTGCGTTTTTGTAACATTATGATTTATTTCTTTAAATATTCGTCATAGAGAGAAATCTGTCATGTATGATTGTACCAGTAAATAGCTATCATTTAAAGGTAAAGAAAATTTTTTTTTGTTTTAGTTTTTTTTAGTTTTGTCCGTTCGCCCTCAGATTTTTAAAACTACTGAGGCTAGAGGGCTGCAAATTGGTACGTTGATCATTCACCCTCCAATCATCAAACATGACAAATTGCATCCCTCTAGCCTCATTAGTTTTTATTTTATTTGAGGTTAAAGTTAGCCATGATCGTGCGTCTGGCACCGCTATAGGTGTCAACAACACAGGCCACCACCGGGCCCAGTTCAGGGCCGCGGCTGAAAGTTCTTTCATGCTGAAAGTCCCATGGGCCGCAACTGAGAGTTTCATGGGCCGTGGGTGAGAGTTTCATACAGCATTATACGTTATACGGAAAACTCGATTGCGCCGAAGAAACTTCGGCGCATATTTTGCATGTTTAATGTTTCAAGCAAACCTAGCCACTGGGGGGGGGGATGGGGGAGGGGTATTTTTCAAGCTAGTCCAGC
This sequence comes from Macrobrachium rosenbergii, assembly GCF_040412425.1. NCBI lineage: Eukaryota > Metazoa > Arthropoda > Malacostraca > Decapoda > Palaemonidae > Macrobrachium > Macrobrachium rosenbergii. Next base: position 44,941,319 of record NC_089761.1, on the reverse strand, counting down.
TCAGTGTCTCCGTCCGTAAAACACCTGTCAAAATCAATCATGAAATGGCCTGTTCAAGATAGAGACAGCTGGAAAAGGCTCACTACAAAACAGCGACCCCGATTGGGGATGAAACTGAGAAGAGATAGAAGAATGTTGCTTCAAAAAGAAAATAATTCCATAAGAGACTTAATTTATTTTGGGGGTATAAAGGAAATTTATTAGGAGTTAATTTAGTTTTCAAAAAGAATTGTTTGTTATGAGTGTAAGCTGTATTTATAAATGCTCTTTAACAAAAGTTATATAAGAGATAAATGTTAGGTATTCAGTGCAAGAATTGCCTCCATTTAGTAAGTGGTTCTCGGATTTCACTGTGAGACACTGTCATTCGACTCAAACTCGCATCGAGTCAGATGCAAATTGATTATTTTTTGAGAGGCAGACGAGTCAGTTTTATATTTAGCACTCTACTTTAATCCGAGTTTGTGGACAGAGTTAGTTAACACAGTCTCATGACAGAGTTTGTAACTTTCCGCATGAACAACTAATCATTCAGCTGACTGGAAGCCCCGTAGAGGGGTATTGCCGTCAGTGCGCCTCATGTGGTGCACTGTAGGCATTACTTAAGGTTCTTTGCAGCGTGCCCTCGGCCCCTGGCTGCAACCCCTTTCGTTTCTTTTACTGTACCTCCTTTCATATTCTCTTTCTTCCATCTTACTTTCCACCCTCTCCTAACAATTGATTCATATTGCAACTGGAAGGTTTTCCTCCTGTTACACCTTTCAAACCTTTTACTGTCAATTTCCATTTCAGCGCTGAATGACCTCATAGGCCCCAGTGCTTGTCCTTTGGCGTAAATTCTATATTCAATTAATTCAGTTGACTGGAAGAATTCTCAATATATATTTTTGAGAGAATGCTGTTTAAAAAGAAGTATAACAGAACCAGCATGGTGAGAATGACTGTATTATGGCAATGTGCATTACCAGTGGTGGGTACAGACTTATGTTTTGTTAATGAAAGGGATAATGTTGTTCAATAGTTGAAAATTATTTAGTAAAATGTTCGTACATTGACAAGTATAGAATACTGTAAAAAAAAAAAAAGGGCAAGTCTTCACGGTGTTTTTGAGTATTTTTAAAATCTCTCCTTAACTTTAGCTTAAGCTCATAGAATATTATGCAGCAATGGATAATGCAACTAAGTGTAATATGAAAAAAATATGTTGCAATAAAGTAAATATAACAAAATGTAATGCAATAAAGTATTGTACTTCACAGTATAGTAGAGAAAGATATAATACAGCAAAATAGTATGCATTACAGGATACTACATTAAAGTATAATATAGTAATGTACGATAAATTTAACTATATTGTCTCAAATATTCTAAACAATCCGTTGTTTGTAAGTGACCAGTAGATTCTAATTCGTTGTTATTTTCATCTTTTGCTCTATTTCCTTCCATTTTCTCCTGTGTCGTGGATTTTCCTTTATTGAGAATCAGTTTCACTTTTTGTGAATATACCGATTATATTGCCTCTTTTTTTCCACTCTTCCTATTTGCATCCTTTTAAATTGACTAAATTTTATTACATATAATAAAATGGCTCTCGAAATGTCCTTTCCCTTTCATTAATAAATAATCAGCTGTGGCAGAGTATAAATTTAGATATACGTGGTAAATACTACCAGTCCATTTTATTCACCAAGTTTTGTAAAGTTTCATCCAAATGAGATGGTCTATTATTTAAGGAAAAAAGTATACAATTATGACAGGAAGTATAAACAATAACCGTCTCATTACCTTATTCAAACCTCGAGAAGGAAAAAACAGCCAAGAAAATGACCTGCTATTTGTGCGCCTATTCAAATTACGTCCACGAAGGTCTAAAAACAAAATTGGCCATGAAGTGGCTAAAAGGATCGTAAATTACCTTAGCGCCTTACATCGTAATAAAAGCTGTCTTGTCCTTTTTTTTTCCTGCCACTCCTTTCCCGGTCCACCTACTCATGTCACAGGAACAAACATACCCCCTCCCCCCATCCCTCGCCCTTTACCCCTTCCCCCTCTCCCTCTTACCCCTCCCCCTCCCTCCTATTCTCCGAATTCCCAACGCGGGAAAGCCAGTGATGACCACCCGTACGAGATGTCATCTGCGAAGCGGCGAATGATAATGGTGATTGGTTTTGTAAATCAAACGTCAGTATGCGACGTATTTTATTTACGTCGTCGATGCTCGCATTACCTGGCAGCGAGATGCCTTATGGGATATACCTCTCTCTCTCTCTCTCTCTCTCTCTCTCTCTCTCTCTCTCTCTCTCTCTTCTACGGGCATGGGAGATAGAGCACCGAAAAAGCTAAATTTGGAACGCGTGAGGGAATTGATGAACCAATGGTTCCACAAGTAAGAATATTCAAGGAAAATAGGAGGAAGCTGTTAAGGTGGATTGGCTTGACTTTTGAGAAGGAATATTGAAAGGGCGAAAAACAGAAATATGACAAATAATGGTAAAGAATGCCCGCAAAGGATAAAATCAAAATCAGCGTGCTCAGGTGGTGTGGTCATGTTGATGCAATGGGAAACGCTACGTTTGTGAAATTTGGATTTTAGAAATGGGGTGCCACAGAAATCATAAAACGGAAGTGTCTTGATATCCAGGATGTATGAAAATATTAGCGAGACTATAAATTAAAGTGGCGAAGTATAGTATATGAGGGGTCGACGCACTGCTGAAAAGGCTTCCTTGCACGGATAGGAATCGGAGTTGAGGTAGTCTCAGGCTTTTGAACGCAAGGATTAATTGTTCATATAGTAGTTAGAGGGCAGTGACAGTCAGTAGTTGTTATTTTATTTTCCTCGAAAGCCAACTCACAGTAGCAAGTGCTGGGTATCCGGGAAGCATAAGAGTGTGAGGAACGTAGAAGTAGAGTAGATAAGATTGATAAAAAATGTAAACGAATGCTCTCGATAGTGGTTTATCTTTTCTCTCTCTCTCTTCTCTCTCTCTCTCTCTCTCTCTCTCTCTCTCTCTCTCTCTCTCTCTATATATATATATATATTATATATATATTTATATATATATACATATATATATATATATATATATATATATATATATATATATATATATATATATATATATATATATATATATATATATATATATTGTATTGTGGATACTTGATAATGTGGACTGTTTGTGAAAGCTTGTATATAAAAACTTTATTAGATACCACACAGTAATTCTACTAATGCACAGAACAATTGTGTATGTTATAAAGTTAATATATATATATATATATATATATATATATATATATATATATATATATATATATATATATATATATATATATATATATATATATATATATATATTAAATGGGTATTTTTTTCCGGAATTAAGCTTCTCAGTGCAATAAAATAGTTGTAGAAGAAAAACTATATAAGAATTACTGCTAAATTCTAATTCAACTGGTGAATCATGGATGTTCGAGGCATTTTGTACATCTATATCAGTGGTTCTTAACTTTTTTTGGCAGTGACTCAAAATCTTGTCCAAATTAACCATGGCGACCCATGCGCTCATAAACATTTTGTTTTTATATAATTATGCTTATGAGGACGTGTTACAGAAATCAAAATGACATGCAGAGATTCAACGGTCGTTAAATTTAAAAGTCAAATGTCTACGTATGTTGGGAAGATTTCCGACCTCAATTAAATGTTCTATGTCTCTATGATTTTCTGCTTAGATGTTAATGAATTATGTATTCTTAATACAATATTTTCTCTAATAATAATAATTATTATGGTATTGGGGAAATAATAAGCCCATAGAGTTATAACCCTTGGGAACCCATTGAAACGGTTTGGCGCGACCCAGGGTTAAGAACCTCTGATCTATATAGTAGGCTCATCGATTGCATGACGGAGTCCCCTACACACACACTGTACCACTCACCTTTGTCTTGCACATATTTTCGCGCTTCGTGAATATTAAGGCCCTTCCTTTCCAGTACCTCTTCCACTCCATCTGTCCAACGCTTTCTATGTCTTCGTGTACTCCTTCCTCTAAACACTTTCGAATTATACGCTCACCTCAGCGACCGGTCATCCTCCCACCCCTTGCACATAGCCGAACAATCTTAGAACACTTTTATTCTTTCATGTACATTAACCCTTTGGCAACTTCTGCTTATCACCACATTTCTCATACTTTCGTTACTCCTTAAGGCACTTTTATCAAGCAAACAGTCCATCTCAACAGCTTCAGCCCCCTTTTTTTTATTCATTCCTATTCAACATCTACACTTCAATTCCATAAAGGAGAGAGAGCTCAGTGGTCACTTCAAAAGCAAGTACACACACATACACACAGAAATTATATATATATAAATATATATATATACATACTGTATATACATACACATGCCTATGTATATGTATGTATGTATATATATTTTATGTAACCTTTGTGTGTATGTGTGTGTGTGTGTAAGTGAGCATGCCTGCGCTCACTTGCTCTGTAGCCCCATTGTGTAACATGCTCTGGGGAAAACCGCCGGCGGCGGGCGCATGACATTGTGAGACCGAGAGATATCATCACCGCCATTTACTTCGAGGGGATGATGTCATTATCGATAAAAATGTCTGTCCTTGAATTGCGCGGCAATTAAACGCAACTCTCTGTCATTAGGACAGATTTACGGTCCCTCGGGAAACCGACAGACAGTAGCCGAATTGCTGTTTTTATGGGGCGAAACGCCGCAAACAATAACTCGGGTATTAGGAGCCAAGGAATGTTGATCACTAGTTGCGCATAACATGAGTTTAACTGGTAGTTTCGGGGCTTGTGTGTACGTGAACGGTGCACGCACAGTTGCAGATACTTATGTACACACATGTATGTATACTTTAGTCGCAAGCACCTGCAGACACAGTAGGAACTTTTTTATACACTGTGATACATTTAGTTTCAAACATGTTTAGTCACATATGCACTCAAATTGCTCACACGTATTCACATACACACATATGTAACATAATTGCATACACATATTTACTCATGTGTACATAGGGATGCTTACACGTATAAAATTACATGCACTTACTTAAAAACACAAATGTATACGTATCAACACAGTGTTGAAAATGAACATATACTTCCCTGGCATAATAACTTGTAATTTGTAATTTTTGGCGACCACAGCATACTGGTATGCTTAACAGTAATTTGTAATATTTAGCGACCACAATATACTGGCATGCTTAATAAAAAAAAAAAGTCTACATCAGTATTTGTGTCAGATATAATCTTAATTAAAAATAATGGTTAGAAGAAAAGCCAGCTTTTTCAGTTCGGATATTTGTGAATTTGTATGTATGCATACTTGTAGGTATTTTGGAAGTGTGAAGTTGCTTGTTAAATTTACCTAGAACGTGTGAATTCTTACACAAGATTTCAAAACACTATTTGCAATTTGTCTGGCAGGTTTCAGATGAAGAAATGTATTGCAATATATGATAAGTGCTGAATAGACTAGGGTCATTTATTTTGGTGTTTAATTATCGAAATATCATTGTCAAATATTTACAGGAAAACAAATGCCTTTTCGTTATTACTTGGCAGTTGCTTTGTTTAATACATCACAGAACATGCGCAAGTGTTGTTTAGCTGCGATCATAGTTGATATCAGCCCAGCTTGATCTAACAACATTGCTTTTTCTTCAACAACAAACTACAACTTTAAGCAGCATTGTTATCAAGTGTGTCCAGGCCATTTAATTTTCTAATATCCTCTCTTGGCAAACAACCGACATTCAGGGTACGGTCAATTTTCTTATTAGAATTAATTCTAGAGATCAACCAGTTTTTTCCGCTCGGGAAACCTGAAAACATTAAAGGAAAGCAGAAAGAAATATTTGAGCATAAAATTTCATACAACGTTGCTTTGCTTTGGAACAATGAAATCAATTATCAACAGAATTGTTCAGAAACTTCAGCTTCGTAATGGCTTCTGAACAGTTCGGTTACTCAGCCATTTCATAGCACAAAAGCAAAATAATCTCCTGCTTTACTTGAATCTCCTCTGCCTTCCTGAGAGGCGAAGCAAACTGATCTCAAAGATTGACTCTAATAAGGAGACTGACCACGTTATAATTGTCAGCCGTTCCCCACAAGAGGATGTTAGATAATTAAATTGCCTGGGAATACCTGGCAACAGTGCTACTGAATGCTGTTGTTGATATTAGCTCAAAGTGGCCTGATACCAGCACAGACTACTACTGAGGAACTCTTGGGCATGTTTTGTGATGGGTTTTACAAAGTAAATTGCCTAGTAATAACAGAAAGGTACTTGTCTGTCTGTAGACTTTGACAGCTTTGTCATTAAAATACATGTTCCAAGTCAATTGCATAGTTGCCACACATTGCCATACAGCTCTCCTGAACGTGACAGACCATTCTTCGCCCGGAAGCCAGTGGCAAGCATTACTCTATTAATGCAGGCAGCAAGGTCCAAAGAAGGTACTGAGACCTCCGTGCGTACTTGATTTAAAAGTCTCTTTTACGTTAATCTCCTGTGGCATAAACACGCCATCGCAGTTGCTGAAATGATTGTTCGTTGTCTCGTAAAACCGCGAGAGTTTATTGAAAGAGCCTTCCGAGGTCCATATCTCTATGGACATCGGAACCGCCGTTTCCCCGGAGATATTAAGATGTTTTACGAGGCAAAGAAAGGCGATTTAGTTAAATTGCAGTCGCAACCTCAACGTACCCTGTACCACAAGGAGCCCTCATTATTATTGAAGGTTGGCTAAAGGCGGTGTAACAAGTTTCCCGGTACCTTCCAGTGTTTTACCGCAGAGCATTTTATTATTGTTATTATTATTATTATTATTATTATCATTATTATTATTATTATTATTATTATTATTATTATTATTATTATTATTATTATTATTATTGGTGAAGAAGTCCACAGTGGTGTACATGTAAATATAAAATATATATTTTCATCTACACAACTGTGTCTTTCTTCACCATTTCAGTGACTCATGCT
>NC_089761.1:44911772-44929272 GCF_040412425.1 Macrobrachium rosenbergii | reverse complement strand
CTGTCCTCAGTTCTGTTGCAGTGTTGTGGCAAGTGAATTGGTAATGGTGAAGAAGAACAGCAACTGCAAAAAGAAAGACCAGCGTCAGATCTCATAGTAGTGATTGCAGAAGAAGGAGAAGAAGAAGAAGAAGCAGAAGAAAAAGAAGAAGAAGAATGGCCCCAGGAAGTGAGCACGTGGATAGGAGGTTAGTGTGGTGAGGCACCAAACTTTGAACGTATCATTATGGTTCGTCTAAGATAAGGCAGATGTTACGCAGGGCACGGCTTGGTCGTTTTTTATGCTCACCTTTGCAATGGAGAGAGAGAGAGAGAGAGAGAGAGACGAATCCCTTCTTCAGAAGCATGTGGTGATTTTTTGTTGTCATCCTTTTTTTAACATCTTGCGATGAAGTCACCAGCTGCTTAGCCTACCTCAGACGTCATACGGTTTTCAGCGATTGGCTGGTCTGTTGAACAGGGATTATAGTTATCAGAAATCTAAAGGCACAAGGTGCTTATCGGGATGATCTTCTGGTTTATATAATTCCACCAAAATCAGGCATCAGCTGCGAAGTAAAACCACCAGTGAGATGAAAGATTCAGCGACTGAGAAAATTTTTCCTTTTTCGACTGAATTTTTCCACTGCCATCAGCTGAAGCATGTAACGAGATTCTGAAGTTTTAGTTACATAAAAAATTCATTTTAAAGCTGTGTATTAATTATTTTCCATTCATTATTATAGCTGTCTAGTTAATTGTATAATATAAAAACCTCTTTTATTATATCCAGGCGAAGTAAGCCAGCATACATAGGGTATATATATATATATATATATATATATATATATATATATATATATATAATATATATATATATACACACACATATATAGTTATATACACACACACACACACACACATATATATACATATATATATATATATATATATATATATATATATATATATATATATATATATATATATATATATATATATATATATATATATATATATATATTACTCCTTACAATATTGTAAGCTGAGTAGTGCAGGCACATCAGTATTTAAATGTTCGAACCCACTCTTGGATGAAAAAAAAAATAAAAATAAAAGTTAAGGAAATATGAGATGTGAAAGGGGCAGTGTGTATATTCTTTGTAAGATGGAGAATTCCAGAGTGTACATACTTCTACTTATATACAATTGCATTTAGTGTGAAACTGCAACCCTAAAATCCTTCACTAACCTGCCCCTTTCACATCTCATTTTTCTTTAATTTATAATTTAATTTTTTTTTTTTTATCTAAGAGTGGGTTCGAACATTTAAATACTGATGTGCTTGCACTATTCAGCTTACAATATTGTTATGTATATATATATATATATATATATATATATATATATATATATATATATATATATATATATATATATATAATGTTTTCAGTACCTATGTATGCTGGCTTAGTTATGAAAATGATAATTTACTTCACCTGGATATGATAAAAGAGGTTTTTATATTATACAATTAACTAGGCAACGCCGATAATGAGTGGAAAAGAGTTATTACACAATTTTATATATATATATATATATATATATATATATATATATATATATATATATATATATATATATATGTATATACATATATATATGTTTGTGTGTATGTATTTGTCTATAAATATATATATATATATATATATATATATATATATATATATATATATATATATATATATATATATATATATGCTTATATATATATATATATATATATATATATATATATATATATATATATATATATATATATATATGTATTTGTATGTAAGCATAGTTTATTCAGAAATTAAATTTATAGTTAATGCATGACATGCATAGATTAGAGGCCACGAGCGGTTAAAACCTTGATGTCATTCCCGGCTAGTAGTTTTTATGGAAATTTGAAAGTTATGTTACTAAAACCGAAAGGCAATGACCTTATCTAGCCAAAGCACAGATGAAACAAGAAAATCAAAGACTATTGAACTTGAGTTGGACTTGACTCCCTTAAGGTAGGTTTTGCTGAGTGCGATGATCGCTCAACGATGATCGTTCATGGATTAACGATGATCGTCAAACGATTTTTAGAGCGCTAATTTGCTTGTTTTTTTAATTGGAATGTTTTGCTTTGAACGATTGACGGTACATCGTTAATCCGTGAACGATCATCGTCAATCCATGAACGATCATCGTCAATCCATGAACGATCATCGTCAATCCATGAACGATCATCGTCAATCCATGAACGATCATCGATAATCCATGAACGATCATCGTTAATCCATGAACGATCATCGATAATTCATGAACGATCATGGTTAATCCACGGACGATCATCGTTAATCTAAGAACGATCATCACCAATCCATGAACGATTATCGTTAATCTATGAACGATCATTGTTAATCCACGAACGATCATCGTTAATCTATGAACGATCATTGTTAATCCACGAACGATCATCGTTAATCCATGGACGATCATCGTTAATCCATGGACGATCATCGTTAATCCAAGAACGATCATCACTAATCCATGAACACTTATCGTTAATCTATGAACGATCATTGTTATCCACGAAGGATCATCGTTAATCCATGAACGATCATCGTTGAGCGATATTCGCACCGAGCAAAACCTACCTTTAGGGAGAGTCAAAAGATTTGGAGGTCCACGAAAAAAAAAAAAAAAAAAAAAAAAACAGAATAGAGGTGAAAAGCTCGGAGTATAAGATCGGGATTTCATTACGTCGAGAAAGCTTTCGCTGCATAGCTTTTGTTATAAGTTTGCGGTCGTCTTGCAAGCGTTGTTGACATGGCTGCATCACCCTTCTGGTTCGGTCTTATTTTTGTTCGTTCGTTCGTTTGCTATTGAAATTGCGCTAAGAATTATGTGTAGACTTATACAGAAATTTGGGCAAAGGCAGGCCTGGTAACTTCTAATTTACTTCTACTTATTAGATTGCCATTGGATGCTGTTTTCATATTTCCATCCCATCACTAGATTGCAAAAAGAAATTTGTTAGTGGTTATGGAAAAAGAGTAATGGGTCTGACCAGTACTTAACCCATCATTAGATTGCTTAGTAATTTGTAAGTGATTGTGGAAAAGAAGTAATGGGTCTGCCCCATTCCATTTCATCTCGGTATTCTTTCCTCCCTGAGTTCTCCCTTGTGATCTTATTCTCGGCAAAGAGAATGATTCTATCCTATTTTTTTCATTGTAATTTCTTTAAATTAAAAAAAAAACTCCTAAGATATTTTTAAAACTTTTCAAAGGCCTTTCATTCAATTCAGATAAGTAAAGGTTATTTCAGAAGCGTTTCGACTGAATCTTATAAGACATTTTTATTGGTGTGTTTAATTTCTGGAAAATATTTCTTTCCGGGTAGAATATTTTATTCCATCCACAAAACAGTATTTTATTAACTTTCAAAAATATTGATCGTACTTAAAGCTTTTCTTTATTTTTTATATTTATTATTACTTTTGGGGGTGGGGGAAAATCTATGAGTTTCCTATTCCGAACTCGATTATTTAATTTTTTTTCGAAGGTACTTTATCCCTTTCAAACTATTTTTTTCCCTACGATATTTATCTCACAAGATAATGTGCTTATTTTTGAAGATATTTCATGTAATAATCTAATTTTCTAATTTCCCTTATGTATTTTTCCACTTAAAGCTATTTTCATATTTTCATGAATGGCTTCTTTCCACTTGCTACCAATTAACCAGTACGATGAAATCCTAATGCATTTCATTTTCCCCTCATACATATCATGCTGTTATCTACCTTGTATTAGGTACCATTTCATGGTTTTCTAATTTTCGAAATTCTTGTGGTAATTAACCTATTAAGTTTCTCCTTTCCCTGCTTCCAGTATTCCAGTCTAACGCTATAGAATTTCTCAGTAATTTCCTCATTTCCCTTTTCGTTATCTGAATAACCACTGATGGAAAACCCAAAGAAATCTTTCCTAATGTATTTTATGTGACCCGCAATACTTAACACTTCACAGTAGGAGTAATTAAAATAATGAACCGTGATACGTGATATTTTACTTGACTGCTTTCTGCCCACTACCACCCCTCACCCCTATTTCTCGTCCCCCATCCTCGCCCCCTCCCCCGGCAGACTAGAATTAAGCACAGTCATTGAGCATTTCCTCCGATAACTATCTGATTGCACCGACGTCATTTTTTTTTGTCTCCTCGGCGCGTTATTTAATACCGGAAGTTCCAAGCGTTATCGTCGTAAGACCGGGCAACTTGAGACCGCCGAAGCTACGTAGGGTACTAATTAGACCGGATTATTTACCTGATTTTAGTTTTCTGTAAAGGGAAACTATTGTGCCGGCTTTTTCTGTCCGTCCGCACTTTTGTCTGTCCGCCATTTTTCTGTCCGCCCTCAGATCTTAAAAACTACTGAGGCTAGACGGGTGCAAATTGGTGTGTTGATCATCCACCCTCCGATCATCAAAGCTACCAAATTGCAGCCCTCTAGCATCAGTAGTTTTTATTTTATTTAAGATTAAATTTAGCCATAATTGTGCTTCTGGCAACGATATAGGCCAGGCCACCATCGGGCCGTAGTTAAAGTTTCATGTGCCGCGGCTCGTTTAGCATTATGCCGAGACCACCAAAAGATAGATCTATGTTCGGTGGTCTTGATTATACGATGTACAGAAAACTCGATTGCGCCGAAGAAACTTCGGCGCGTTTATTAGTGGTTTTTTATCTTTACCGATTTTTAGAAGTCACCAGAATTTCCTAAATTTTCTGGATTCTTTGAAATCTAAACCTCAGAGTTTTGGGAATGTTTACGGATTTTTTAGAAGAATTCATCAGATTCTCTCTCTGCAATTTTCCGGATTCATTGAAATCCGTAATTTATATGGATTCTCACAATTTGACAATTCTGGGTGATTTCCAGGAATTTTGGGCGATTTCCCAGTTCAACAGAATTTTTATGAAGTCTGTGTTGCTGGAATTTTTTGAACCATCCAGAATTCCCTCCAGCAAATACCTAGAGAATTTACATTTAATAAAATCATTAGACTGTCAATCTCCTCTAATGACGAAGAATATCTCGCAGTAATGTTATTTAATCATTATTCTGAAGTATTTTAGAAAATTTTCGGTTTCCCTCATAATTCGGAACATTTACAAATACCAGCTTATTTGTGTGATGCAATCATCCCAACTCTTTAGGAGAAAGGTAATCTAGTGACAGGAGACTTCAACGCAACCATATGCATTATCTGTTCCTTCAATGCTTTGGAATTTTCTCGCTCCCTTGGATATGAAGGAAACTTTTGATATGATTATAGTGGACGCATTAATCATTTGGCCTCTAACATCCAGTATTCCAATCTTACAACATAGAATTTGATTGTAATATTTCAGTAAGCTGAATTTTCCCTATTTCAGTGACCGTCCAGGCGCCATGTCCAAAAAATGTTTCACTTGCCATTTCGTGAATTTTAAGAAATCTCCATTACTCTTAGACATCTGCTTTTTTGGACGTATAACTTAATTATGTTTAGGTTAATGCTCGGAATTTCCGAGAATTCTCTCTGTCCAGAAAACTCTCCCTTCAGAATCTCAGCAATTTGATTTTTAGTTTTCTGTAGAAAAAAAACTATTGTGCCGGCTTTGTCTGTCCGTCCGCTCTTTTTTCTGTCCACACTCTGTCTGTTTGCACTTTTTCTGTCCGCCCTCAGATCTTAAAAACTCCTGAGGCTAGAGGGCTGCAAATTGGTATGTTACTCATCCACCCTCCAATCCTCGAACATAACAAATTGCAGCCTTCTAGTCTCAGTAGTTTTATTTTATTTAAGGTTAAAGTTAGCCATGATCGTGCTTCTGGCAACGATATAGGATAGGCCACCGCGGGACCGTGGTTAACGTTTCATGGGCCGCGGTTTATACTGCATTATACCGAGACCACCGAAAGATAGATCTGTTTTTGATGGCCTTGATTATATGCTGTAGCTGCTGTACAGAAAACTCGATTGCGCCGAAGAAACTTCGGTGCATTTTTCACCTGTTTTATTTGAATTTAGGGAGTTCCTGATAATTATCACAATATCAGAGAAAATTGCGTCTCAGAATTTCAGTAATTAGACTTAGCACAGTTTAGATAATTTCTGATAATTCTCTCTATACCCAGCAAATTGGATTTTTTATAACCTGACGACTTTTATCTTAAGTCAAGGATATGTCGAGAAGTCTCTTGCGTTCTATGAAATCCAAGCTAAGAAATGTCAGTAATTCAATTACAATTAACTGAACTGAAGGAATTTTTGAGGCACCTCTTGACTCAGTGAGCTTGAGAGTTGATAATTCAATACTTTATCTTAAAATTTAACGAATTTTTGAGACAGTTCTTGATATAGTGAGCTTGAGAGTTGATAATTCAATACGTTGATTATCTTAGAATTGAAGGAATTTTTCAGACATTTCTTGATATAGTGAGCTTGAGAGTTGATAATTCAATACCTTGATTATCTTAAAATTGAAGGAATTTTTGAGACAGCCCTTGATATAGTGAGCTTGAGGGTTGATAATTCAATACCTTGATTATCTTAGAATTTAAGGCATTTTTGAGACAGTTCTTGATATAGTGAGCTTGATAATTGATAATTCAATACCTTGATTATCTTAGAATTTAAGGAATTTTTGAGACAGTTCTTGATATAGCGAGCTTGAGAATTGATAATTCAATACATTGATTATCTTTCACCTGCTCGTAGAAGAGAAATGACGCTGCGTGTCTGATTATTCCACAGCAGGTAAAGACACTAAGCTTATTTGAGGAGGTAGACAAAGCAAGTAAGCAGGAAAGCGACAGCTACTTAAACGGAGGGAGGGAGGGAGGGAGGGAGGGAGGAAGAGTCAGAGATACTTAAAGACAGCTAGTTAAGTCGGGAAAGAGAGAGAGAGAGAGAGAGAGAGAGAGAGAGAAGGAGAGATAGTTAAGATGAGAAGGGGAGAGAGCGAGTAGATTTGAAGAGCGGATGCGGGTATGCGGGAGACGCATAACAATAAAAGCAAATTAACCTTGAATTCTGAGACAGAAAGGAGAGAGAGAATGAGATAGATAGATAGATAGACAGACAGACAGACAGACAGACAGACAGACAGACACAGACGAAAAGAAGAGAGAAAGATATAGACATCAAATGTCGAAAGTCAGTGACACATGGTACAGAGCCTACTTATATATCTACGTCTATCTACAGTATCTATAGTCTATATTATATATATATATCTACATATATATAGTATATATTATATATATATATATATATATATATATATATATATATATATATATATATATATATATATATATATATAAAACACATGATTAGATCCTCTCCATACCTTTACGGATCCTTCATATTCATAGATTTGGAGATCCCTTAAATGCTTATCTTTGCTGATCTCCTAAATCCATATATTTGAGGATGATATTATCCACCACTATGCAGATCATACCCATCTCTACCTTTAAAAAATCCTTTAAATCCGTAACGTTGCAGATTTTCTAAATTCGTGCCCATACTGATTCCCTAATCCATACCTCTGCGGATCCATTAAATCCGAATACTCTTCGAAAAAATTAATCATATCATAGATGAAATTCAGGTTTTAAATTCGCGTATTCTTGGATCCCTTTAATTTTGTACCTTTGTGGATTCATTCAATATGTACCTTTGCAGATCCTTTAAATGCCTAACCTGCAGTTCCTTTGAATCCATACCTTTATGCATTTTAAAATAAATACGTACCTTTGCAGATCCGTTAAATACACATCTTAGCAATCCTCTGAATTCGTAGCTCTGTGGGTTTATTAAATATTAACCTTTTGGATCCGTTAAATGCATTTCATATTAATTCCTCTAAACCCGAACTTTTATGAATTTACTCCTTTATGGATCTATGAAATTTGTACCTTCATGGATCCCTGAAATGGATTTCATAGTGCATTTCATAGTAAATCCTCTAAATCTACCTTTATTGATTTATGCCTTTATGAATTTATTAAGTACGTACCTTCATGGACCCATTAAAATTTTTCGTAAACCCTATAAGTCCTTATCTTTATGACTTTATACCTTTATGGATTTATTAAATGCGTACGTTCGTAAATCCCCTAAATGCAGTTCTTAGTAAATCCTCTAAATCCGTACCTTTATGGATTTATATATCTATGAATTTATTAAATAGATACTTTTGCGTATCCCTTAAATGCAGTTCCTAGTAAATGCTCTAAATCCTTACCTTTATGGATTAATACTTTTTGGATTAATGCCGTTATGGATCTATTAACATACGTACATTCGTGGATACCTTAAGTGCATTTGATAGTAACTCCTCCAAATCTACCTTAATGGATTTATACCTTTATGGATTGATTAAATACGTACCTTCGCGGATCCCTTAAATACACATCTTAGCAAATCCTCTGAATTCGTACCGTTGTGGGTTTATTAAATAAGTACCCTCTCGGATCCCTTAAATGCACTTCATAGTAAATCCTCAAAATCCGTAGCTTTATGGATTAATGCGCTTATGGATTTATACCTTTATGGATCTATTAAATTTGTACCTTTGCAGATCCCTTAAATGTATTTCATAGTAAATCCTCAAAATCCGTATCTTTGTGGATTAATGCATTTATGGATTTATACCTTTATGGAACTATTAAATTTGTACCTTCGTGGATCACCTTAAATGCTTTTCATAGTAAATCCTGAAAATCCCTACCCTTGTGGATTATTACGTTTATGGATTTATATCTTTATGGAACTATTAAATTCGTTCCTTCGCTGATCCCTTAAATGCACTTCATAGTAAATCCTCAAAATCCGTCCCTTTATGGATTAATACATTTATGGATTTATACACCTTTATGGATCTATTAAATTCGTACCTTCGCGGATCCTTTAAATGCACTTCACATTAAATCATCTGAATCCTTTACCTCTGGAAATCCCGCGCATTCGTTTTCGGCAGGACCCGCTGGGGACGCCGTCGATTGGGTAAGGTCAAGACGTGCAGTTCGAACGTCAGTACGATGTAATTACACAGAGCGTATTCCCGACACCCCTTGTGCTTGGAAGCAATATCTCTGTGCGTAATACCTCCGCGAGTGATACCTTCTTCCCCAGCAATACCTTAGAGAAGTATTACCTTCCCGTGGTTAGCTTGTTTACCTGTCAGGGCTTATCTTTATGCTTTTCGGCTCCATGACGCCTTCATTTCTCCTCGCGGTATCTTGGTGTTGCTGCCCACCTTTTGTGTCCGTTCTTGCGATCCATTTTTACACAGGCCCCTAGCTGCAACCCCCTTTCGTTTCTTTTGCTGTACCTCCTTCTTTCATATTCTCTTTCTTCCATCTTACTTTCCACCCTCTCCTGACAATTGGTTCTTAGTGCAACCGCGAGGTTTTGCTCCCGTTACACCTTTCAAATCTTTCATTGTCAATTTCCGTTTCAGCGCCGAATGACCTCATAGGTCAATTCAAGATAAAAGGTGGGCTACAGCAACAACTGGAGCACTGTTGGGAAACAAAATTCAGTTATTCATATTATTCTTTGTAACGTTACCAAGATTTGGAGCTCGATGGAATATGAAAATTTGAAACGAATGACATCATGATGGAGAGACAAAAGCTCTCAAGTACGAGATAGTTCACTGCGACAACCCTCTGCATCCAAGACGCTAAAAAAAAATAAAATATTGAAATCTGGTTTTAGTAAAAGCTAGTAAAAGGATTGCTTTCCAGTTTTTTTAGTTTCTAGACAAGTCTGAATACCAAAGTCTGTAGGTATATTATTTTATCAAAGCATTAGCTAAAGCATAACATTAGATATTCTAAGTTTTGATCTGGGACTAAACTTTTGTAACTTTCTTGTTGTCGTTAATGCATTCATCTACAAAGTCATAGTATAAAAGAGTATGAACTTCAAAGCAAAGTAGGCTATGCAAATCCGTGCATGACAACTTGAATTTAAAACTGTATATAGTAGTTACACATATAATCCTTTTCTTCATTTTTATTCACCTTTTCCTTCACACAACTTTCACGTGGGCTCCGCATCTCGTTAGTTCTCAACCTCCTCTCCTGTTTACTCTCTCTCTCTCTCTCTCTCTCTCTCTCTCTCTCTCTCTCTCTCTCTCTCTCTCTCTTGGTAAGTAAGCATTTGAATGACGAAATAGTCTCGTAAATTTACGTTACATTCACCCGAAATTCTCCATATCCCTCCTTTTTGTTTGTGGACATTTATTTATCTTTTATTATGCCTTTATCGTCAAAAGAAAGTTGTAGTGGAAATAGGGTTTACTCTTTATTATTTATTTTCTAAAAAAGAAGAATATAAGAGGAGAAACAGTCCGACCTATCGATCCAAGATCGTGACAAAACACCCAGCGTCTGGTACTAAGCCTTACTCTTTATCCTATCTTTTCTAAATAGAATGTAAAAGAAGAAACAGCCGAGCCTAGCGATCCAAGATCTTGACAAAACACCCAAGAATTACGCAGTGTGTTATCATTCGCTTACAATGGAATGGATTATCATTTTCCCCAAGATGAAAACACGGCCGCGCAACGCAAATCGGGTAATGCTATGTCGGTAGAGATGATTCTTACACGAATTTGTATCAAAATCTGCCCGTCAAAGCCACACTCGATTAATCTCCTCCATTTCATGGGGTTGGCAAATTACAGATATCCCGTCGCTAATAAGGGCGAATTGCGGAGACACAAAGAGAGACATTATCAGTAATGAGAGAATGAAAGGAGCAACAGAACTGGAGGATATATATATATATATATATATATATATATATATATATATATATATATATATATATATATATATATATATATATATATATATATATATATATGATAACATCGCTATAGATTGCTTTTGATTTTAAAGGCGTAGTGAAAGGTAAATAAAAGGCCTGAGATAAGAAAGAGGAAAGTGGAAAATCCTGGGTAAATTTAACGTCATTGTAGAGGATTTTCTTACACAAATGGAATTAGTTTGTAGAAGAGATCTTACAACGTAAGTCTGAAGCTTACATAAATTCTCATAACTCTTCATGTTATGCTTTAAAACCCTCGACTAAATAAGTTTAAATGTCAATTATAGAAGTAAATTCCACTGTTCACAAATAATACTTTTTTCATTTTTCCGATCACTGCAGCAGACAGAATACTTTTTCGTTTCAGGCTGCCTTGCAACACCCGCCAGCCTTCCACATCCCTCATTTGCAACTGGGGAAATCAGCAACCCTTTACATCTATCACCAAGCACTGGCATTCTCTCTTTGCCTCCGTGTTCCCTGATTTCTACTTTAGTCTCCTGTCTTTCAGTTCGTAATCTTACTTATTCTTTATTGTTGTTTCCTTCAAATCCGGCCTGAATACAGGTACGGTATTCCAAGACCATCTTGGTCGTGTGAGAACTAAAGACAAGGTTTATTTCTCATTTTTTTTATCTATTCTATGGCCTGAGTTATAACTTCTTTAGCATTGAATGCATTTTCAAATGCTCTTTAATATGGCATGGCATACTAAGTACGTATCTTGGCATTTCTTCTGTTTGCAGTGATACGTCAGCTTTATGAATTCTCCTGTATTATTATTATTATTATTATTATTATTATTATTATTATTATTATTATTATTATTATTATTATTATTATTATTAAGTAATTTAAAGAGACCTCTGTGTCACATTTCTACACACTCGCAAAGATAGTAATGCCATCTTGCGTTAGAGATAAGAAACAAGATCTTGAAGTTTAATGTTAAAATTTTTAGAATGTATCTAAAGCATCATAGCGATCAGACAACTTTGATTCTCTTTGAATCTCTTTGTATTATCCTGTGTTCTCTTGAGTTCTTTAATTGCTTACGTGTTTCTTTTACTATGCATTTCCGTGATAGAATGCGGCTTGGTCTACGTCCAAGAACTGTTGCCCATTCCATATATTCCTTACCACTTCTCTCTCTCTCTCTCTCTCTCTCTCTCTCTCTCTCTCCCCTGTGATAGATTATTGACTGCGCTGTCCTAAAATCGTTTGAGGTAATTGCTGGCAACTACCAGGCTGAACAGGGAGAGATGGAACATCCTGGGCATCTGAAGTTAATTTTCCTGTTCCCCGTTGCCTCCTCCGGGATGCCCCGAGGGTATCTTTAATCTCCCCCAAGTGTCCCTGGGGGCAATTGATGCAGGAGATGCTGGATGAATAGAGACAGGGACGGGGAGGTGTACCGCATGGTCTGTCATTATTCCCTACGATGCTCGTGCAATTAATGATATCCTCTCTCTCTCTCTCTCTCTCTCTCTCTCTCTCTCTCTCTCTCTCTCTCTCTCTCTCTCTCTCTCTCTCTCTCTTCCTGCGTTTGTGGTGTGTCAGTGTGAGTGTTTGAGATCAGAAATATTTGCAAATGGTCAAGAAATTCCGAAAAAATAGTAAAAAGAATGCGTTGCAGTCTCATTGCTATGTGGGACAATCGTCGGAAACAACTAAGACTTGAGTATATAACTCTATAACTCTAAGGGCGTTCCACTCCCATTTTCATTGAGTAATTTTTGTCCTGACCCCCAGCAAAAATGTCTTACTTTCAGTGGGTAAACTTACTCATACCAAACGAGGCCTAGAGACCACCTCTGCAAGAATTCCAAAAAGAGGACTGCACGCCATTTAATCGTTCATATTAATATCCACCAATCAGAAATCTTGAGTTTGTAATACACACCATTATTTATAGCCCTATCCCAGAAATTAAACCTGAAAACCTCGCGAAAGGCCTTGGGAATCTGCTGCAGAGATATTTGGTCACAATGACTTAAAGCCAACAGAGTGAGTGAGTATAGCTATATTAGCTGAAAGTGTTTCGCCCTAAGGATATCAAAACGAGTCTTGACAGTATGGTTTTGTGATAGGGTTTGGTCTCTTAAATAATCAATAATGCGTCAGGTAAAACTATTGTCGGCACTGTCACAAAAGTAAAGAAGCGGTGTTAATATACTTGATTTGCATAGACTAATAAAGCAAACTAAAAAAACACTTCGTGTTCATCCCAACACAAGAGGAAAAAAAAATGGATTCACATTCGGGTCCTGCATACGGACCTGACTTCTTCGCAAAATCTAATCCAACATTCCTTGAGCCAGATCACCACTCAACAAAATTTCATTGAAATCCATCCAAGAGTTTCTGAGATATCATTTAACCAGAAACAGACAGACAATTCAGTGCATTCGTTTCTGGTTCATCATTTCTCTCAAAACTGAAGTATTTCTTTCTTGACACATCGTAACCACCCTCCCCCACCAACCCCATCCTTCCCGCCCCGCTCCAAAAAATTCCATTGAAATCCACGAGATATGTTTTGAAATTCATTAAGAACAGATACATAGGAAATAGAAACGGGTGTCAAATTCATATCTAAACATCAAGAAAACGAGTAAAAAATGCGCCGAAGTTTCTTCGGCGCAATCGAGTTTTCTGTACAGCCGCTACAACGTATAATCAAGACCACCGAAAATAGATCTGTCAATCGGTGGTCTCGGTATACTATATCGTTGCCAGAAGCACGATTATGGTTAACTTTAACCTTAAATCAAATAGAAACTACTGAGGCTAGAGGCTGCAACTTGTTATGTTTGATGATTGGAGGGTGGATGATCAACATACCAATTTACAGCCCTCTAGCCTCAGTAGTTTTTAAGATCTGAGGGCGGACAGAAAAAGTGCGGACGGGCAGACAAAGCTGGCACAATCTCTTTTTTTTACAGAAAACTAAAATGGAATGAGAAGCACTGATTTTAATCAGGCGCATGCGTCGTACTTATTCACAAACTTTATAAACACACTAGTAGGGCGCATGAGCTGAAATACATTTAATGCAACCTTTGTTGTTTTTTATTAAGCTGGCTTTGTGGCAGCCCGTACCAAACCCGCGCTGTACGTTTCTATATAAGTCTACAGAGCACACAAACTATGTGCACCTACGCTGTTGGTACCTATAAACATTAACAGGAAACATGCTCCGATTTTTTATATATGATAATGTTTTGTCGTGTACAACTTTATAAAATTTGCAACTTTGTAATTTTTAATTGCTAAACTTACCTCATCTAGTAAGCTGAATTTCGCTACTAATTTTAAGCTCGTAGGCATCTTGATTTGAAGTGAAGAGATAAGCGCGATACACTAACAAGGCGCATACGATGATTTGCTGTTATATGCGTTGCACGTATTTATAGATATTAACAGCACATGTGTTAATACATTATTGCACCTGCGCTGTAAATATCTATATAGTTAGTCTCATGGACGAAGCTTGCTTGCAAATTTACAACACAGATATCTACATAATTCCATAGTGGAATTAGAGGGAAAAGATTTTGGGCAATATTACATTCGTCCGCTTTAAAGACATTTTACTTGCGGCACCGAAGAGCAAGTTGAACAAAAACACAAAAATAAATAAATAAGTTAATACAACACGCTCATAACAAATAGCTCTCAATTGTAAACACAAATTTTCCGTACATAAGCTTTTACTTGATAACGATTTGTTATGAACGTGTTTTCCTTTTTTTTTAAGTATTTGATTTGTGTTTTCGCTAAGTTTGCTCTTTGGTGTCACGAGTTAAATGTTTTTAAAGTGGACGAATATTACATTTCCCAAGAACTTCCACCCATAATTCCTTCGTGAAGTTAAGTAGATATCTTTGTTTTTAGCATATTGTTGTAAACTTGTATGTAAGTTTCGTCAGTGAAACCAATTATATAGGTACTTACAACTCAGGTTGCACTTATTGAGTAACAGCTCACGCGCCCGGTTAATATTTATAGAAAATATGTACAACGCATGCGTAGTTACAGCAAACCAGCGCACGAGCCTTGTTAGTTTGTCGTGTTTATTTATCTCTTCATTTCAAACCAAGATACCGACGACTATACACTTGCAGCGAAATTCAGCTTTCTAGATGAGCTAAGGTTAGCAATTAAAATCACGAAATGGCAAATTTTGTGAAGCTATATAAGACAAACTGTTATTTACAAAAAAGAAAAATCGGCGCATGCGCCCCGTTAGTGTTTATAGGTACCTACAGCGCATGTGGCCATAGCGCAGGCTCCCTGTCATCGTTTACAGAAATTGTGTTTACAAAGTTCGTACCCGTTGCCTTGTGTCATTACATCCTCTAATGGAGCTTAAATTGATTTCCGGGTCGTTTTCTCTGACGTCATGCAGTGAAGGGCAAGTTAACAAAAAGAATTCAATTTGCGCATCGCCGCTTGAAAAAAGAAGTCTCGATTTCTAAAATGTGTCATTTTAGAAATCGTTTTTCAGGTTTGCTCGGTTTTGAATGTTCCTTTAATGATAATAAAATGAATTAAAACGTACTCATAGTAGCAGGGGTCTTAAAATGGAGAAACAGATCCGAAAGCTGTCTATACTGATTTATCCTTAAATATATGTATACATACATAACGGTGCATTTGTTTCTCACGATAATAATAATAATAATAATAATAATAATAATAATAATAATATTATTATTATTATTATTATATTAATAATAATAATAATAATAATAATAATCCATAATAATAATAATAATAATAATAATAATAATAATAATAATAATAATATATAATTATTATTATTATTATTATTATTATTATTATTTATTATTATTCATTGTTATTGTTAAGATGAAACCTGTTCGTATGGAACAAGCCCACAGGGTCACTGACTTGATATTCAAGCTTCCAAAGAATATGGTGTTCATTACGAAGAAGAAAGAAATAATAATAATAATAATAATGATAATAATAATTTTATTATTATTATTATTATTATTATTATTATTATTATTATTATTATTATTATTATTCAGAAGATGAAACCTATTTGTATGGAACAAGCCCACCATAGGGGCCATTGACTTGAAATTCAAACTTCAAAAAAATATGGTGTTTATTAGGAAGAAGAAAGAAATAATAATCATCATCATCATCATCATCATAATAATAATAATAATAATAATAATCCTTGAAATTTTTAAAAGTAACTAAATAGCCACTTCACTGACGCATCGATATTTGGAAATGACTCTGAACTGTTCCTCTTTTGTTTATTATTTTCGGCAGAGGAACGACAAAAGAAGCGAGACCATGGGCGAGACCTCTTGACTCTGCAGCTGCTGGGAGTTGAGGTGGGCGTGGGCGTGGTCCTGCAGAGACGCCCGCAACATCACGCCCAGCTGCATCTCGTGGATTTGCCCTGATTCCTTTATTAGAGTCAGACAAAGGTTCGTTAAATACTGAAACTGTTGAGATTCCATTTCCGTTTCACTTAGAATTTAAGTATAAGTTTTTGAAATATTAAGTGTTAATGTGATGTTTTACCATTTGCTTGATTTTTTTATAAGAAATTTTACCTAGAATTTAACTCTGAAATCGTACTAATGACTTAACAAAGGAATTTTACTTATGACTCAGTAACGGGATTTCATTTGTAAAAATATTTGAAATTTTTCTTGAATGCTCATAGCAGTTAGCTATAAATTTGTCGGTATGGTAAATATTTTTTAAATTCTTCTAAATATTTCCTTTATTTTGCAAAAAAAAAAAGGTAAATATGCTTAGATGCTTGCGTTAGGGAGCCATAGACTGCTAATTATGGAGAATGATTACTAAATATTCATCACCAAATCTGCATATTTATGAAAAATAACTGGACACTTGTCAAATTAACAATTCACAACACAAGTTTGAAAGAGGTCGTGTTAAATGTTTGGGCTAAAGTTTAATTTATAACCAGGACATGACAAGCAAAATTTATGCATAATGACGATCGTCTACACCTCGCAAATCAAATGCAAATTGAATTAGTTCAGTTGCAAGACTTTTTTTTGACGGTAATAAAATGCGGTTTGGAAATCCGTGATTTGCGGTAACTCTACCGCAGGCGAGTTCAGGTGTCGTTCAGTTACATTTGCGGATTCCTTGGGACTCATTGTGACCCTTTACCAAGAGGTGTAAATTTAAATCCCCTTGGATATGCAGCTGAGTTGCGAATAGAGTGTATAATTTTAATATTAAAATGATTATTACAATTAATATTAGTATTAGCATACATGATATTAGCCTCAATTTTTTAAGTGAATAACAGCGTTGAATGACATTTGCAGGGAATTCAGTGTCAGTGATAATGACTAGAAGTGAGAGAGACTGGGGAAAGTTTGCAGGTGTTAGTGAACGGAGAAACGTTTTCATGAACGTCATGAAAACGAAGTAGTGAATGATATCAGGGACTGAGAAGAATAGATGCTGATTCTTATAAGTATTTGGGAATAAACGTACCGGATAACGATAAGACGAGAGAAAATATGAATGAGAAATTAGGTGCAATAAAGAGAT
>NC_089761.1:44896772-44906772 GCF_040412425.1 Macrobrachium rosenbergii | reverse complement strand
AGTGGCATCACGTGACCTAAAAAGTGACATCATTGCAATGTCAGTGACATCACGGAGGCTGAAGATTTCAACACATACATATTTTTCCTTCAAATCAAATAAAACCTAAGCATGTTTCTCGTCCATTCCGTCACCAAGCCCCATAGATTGGATAGGGAGACAAAGATAAGAGAACTTACCCCTCCAAATGTCATGTAGCTAAACGCTGTCGTCCGAAAACAGATCACCGCCGACACCACCTGCCAATTAGGTCAGAGTGACCTCTTATAGAGACCCAAAATGACCTGGCCTCAACCCGAGCCATGACACGTGAGCTTATAGGAGGGAGAGGCTTTGAACAGCTGCCTCTTGGCGAGCAGATGTCGAGGGTTTCGGTGCTCCTGGGGCTCATTTGTTTGTCTACTGGACAGCGGGAGAAGAAAAGCAGAGAGAGAGAGAGAGAGAGAGAGAGAGAGAGAGAGAGAGAGAGAGAGAGAGAGAGAGAGAGACCAAGTCCATCTGAGAGAGAGACGGAGTCAAACTGACAGATAAACAGATACTCATTCACAGAACGAGAATATAATAATAATAATAATAATAATAATAATAATAATAATAATAATAATAATAATAATAATAATAATAATAATGAATAGTATTATTATTATTATTATTATTATTATTAAACAAACAAAAACTTTATAATTATTATTATTAAACCAAACAAAAACTTCTAATAATAATGGACTCTTTTGAATAATAATAATAATAATAATAATAATAATAATAATAATGGGAAGAGAAACCCACAAGATTCCTGTGTATAACTTCTAGTAATATGTAAATATTTACAAGTAAACAAGTTATACACAGGAGTCTGGTGGGTTTCTCTTTCCATTATTATTATTATTATTATTATTATTATTATTATTATTATTATTATTATTATTATTATTATTCAAAAGAGTCCAGCCATTGACATAAACGGTGAAAATTGGAGCAAGGTAAACTCGAAGAAGTTGAGCAGCCAAGTAAGAAAAGAAAAAAATGCCAAAAGTACACTACAAAGAACTTGGAACGCAGCCTAAAGGGACATTTGTAAGGACCGCTGTAGAAATATTTAAGGAAATTGTTAAACGATTGATGAATTGTAACAGACTAACGTATGTACATAGCGCTAAAGTGTGAAAGAAAAAATTAAGTAATTGAGTGATAAAATAGGAGTTTAAACAAAAAAAAATTATAGAGGAATTCGTGAAGGAAAAAGAAAACGTTTAGCTAAACGATAGCAAATATTTAAATAAATACGTAGAAAAATACGGGAAGTAAATAAAGTGGATTTAGAAGCGAGAAATTGAAAAATAACAAGTTAATACAAATGAATGGTTAGAGAGAGAGAGAAACAAAAGCATGACCGAATAACTGATCATAGGTTAAACAAGCCAAAGGAAAGCTTGCTACAAATTAAAATAAGTTCTTTAGAACTTTATCGATGCCTGAAAAAATTACAACGGTATCGGTAGGTATGTGTGGATGTCTGCCTCTGCCAGAGATTTATCTATTTTAGACAGAGTGGTTCGAGGTGGAAAGCTTCTGTTTCCTAACATTAGCAGTCATGTTTTGGGCCATCGACGGATGGTTTCCTGTTTGTGAATTTTTCATAAATTGCATTTTAACACATATCTTTTACGTTCACAATTGATCCCTGACCCTCTTTTCCTGCCGAGAGCGAACAAATTTGCTGAACAGCAGCACCAACATGCAGAAATGTGCCTCGCTGTCGAACTTCTCAGTTCCAGAGGTCCTTCATTCCTCACACCATTTGACTGTGGAACAGTCTCCCAGAGGATGTTGTGCAGTTGGAACCACAAAAGTTCATCGAAATTTTAATGCATTGCTACCATAAAGCAGTTCTTCTTATATTTTTTATAATTTGTACTTACATCTTTATCGATTTAAGTATTAATTTTTTTTATTTATTCTTTCTTTTCCAATAACTGATTTCTTCTTTCTGTATTTTCTATTCCCTTCTGTTTCTTCTTTCAAATGAACACCATAATATTCTTTGGAAGCTTGAATATCAGGCCAATGGCCTCCTTGGGCTTGTGCCATATGAATAGGGTTCATCTTCAGAATAATAATAATAATAATAATAATAATAATAATAATAATAATAATAATAATAATAATAATAATAATAATAATAATAAGTGTACTCTAATCAGTTTGTTTCTAGTATAATTCATTTTCAATTCATATTGTCTGTAAATCTAATATGACGGTTTTGTCTCCGTCGGTATACCTTGAGTTATTCTTCCTCGCTATCATCATGAGGAAAAGGGGTCGCATGTACGCCTCTTGTGCCCATTTAGTATGCATGTGCATTATGTATGCGCATGTTTTTTGTCTTTGTATGTGCATTTGTGATTTCAGATGATTTGTATGTGCGTGCATGTAGTAATAGGCAACTTCATAATATACTAATCTGTACAACATAAAGGCAAATTTAATTTTGAATCAAACTTTTTATTGACATACGTCAGTGAATCACGGTTTGCGGTATACACTATTTTTTTTTTTTTTTTTATCTTTTTACCCCGATTGGACTCACTGTCACTAACACCAAATTTCTTTGGCATTTGTAACACTCAGCCCCACATTTTATCCGTGATTGAGATTAGCATCGTACATACATTCCTTTATGCACCTTAAATTATTATTTGTACGTGGCAGTGTCCCCTGACAATTGGCAGATGTGAACTCATGGTGGCTGTATGCGTTATATTTTATTTTTAACATCTCTTAAACGGTGGACTCTCATTGCTGAAATGTCTGCATCTTATTTAGAGAAGGTTTTGTGCAATATTCTTCGTTAAGCGCGTTTTCTAAATTTCTTGTTTCGTTTATGTATGTATTTATGTTTATCGGTGTTTCCGTGTATCCCATTTTCATATAGTACCTACATGCTTTAACATTTGCCTGATATGCTATGTATAACACTCTTAGGCGCTGTTATTTCAAGTTCAGTAATGAATATAGCTGTCTATCTGACCCTCACCTGTTCAACAATGTATTTAATTTTAAGCACATTTTATAAATTTCATGGTATTTTTTGCTGTCAGACCTAGCAAATAATTAGTAGAGATTGCAACTGAAGATTTCAAACGTGTTCTGTTGGTTTTTCGAACCGAATTAGGACCTAACTCCGTTCACTTTAGATTTTTAGGGTTTTTCACAAGTTTCAGTAACAATTAAAGAAACCTATATGCCAGGGACTTTTAACATTCAGTGGAGATTGCACATGCAAGTACTCGGGGATTCTCAAGTGTCTAGAAGGTAATTCTCCTTCTTTGAACACTTTTCGACAGCATTTCCAAAAAAAGTTAACTTTAGCCTCGCATTTCATTATAATAATAATGATGATTTTCATGACAAATAATGTAAAAATACGAAGATTTTGGGATACATTATTGACAAGTACAAGTAATGCAGCTAACATAAAGTGCCTAAATCCAAACTTACTTAAGGATTTTGACGCCTTGTACTTGTTCACTCAGATACTTTTCCTCATCAAGATATTCCCTGTGCCTGGAAATCAGCCATAAGTACAAACACATGGAGTAATCCAGTCAGCCTGAATTCTCCAAAAAAGTGTAGTTTACCTTTAATTATTTCCGTCGATAGCCCAAGTTTACGTTTTCTCTAAAGCTGAGTACTGGTTACTTGAGAGAATTGTTTAAACATAAACTAAATAACTACCATCAGTAATATCGTCTGTTGCCTCAAACTATCAAAACACTCGTTTGTAAATGTTATACACTTCCGTTAAAATCGTAATTTTTAATGTATCTATTATTAAAAAAAGGGTAGATCTAAGTAACAGATACACGGCGGGTATTTAACGAGAAATGGTAGTTTCTTATAGTATTTTGTTGCTTATTAACATTTTAACGTTATTTTTGGGGGTGTCGAATGTAATTAACCTGTAATTAACCCCGGAAGTCCACCCAACAAGGGGTTTCCATACGCGATCTGTCACAAGATGGAGCACGGGTACGTCTGTTTGGAACGGTTCATATCCCGTCCGGCAAGTGCAATAACTTGTTAACGTCTAGTACTAAACACGGCGAAGGGACATTCCATTTGGCTGACAACAAACGAATGCACCGCCAGTATCAGAAGCCCTAGAAGTGTAGAAAAACCAGTTTCCAAAGTAAAAACAGGCGTGGAGCTAATACTTAGAATTACCAAAAAAAAGCCTGTAAGCTTGCAAATTAAGCCCTCACTGAATAAAAACACACACACACACACACACACACACACACACACACACATATATATATATATATATATATATATATATATATATATATATATATATATATATAAATGTATGTATTTATTCATATACATATTCGTCTGTCAAATAACATTAGACTAAATACTTTTGAATGCAAATAACTAATAGCAAATAATAACAAAAAATTACTAAATATACTAGAGTCTGAAAACGGCAAAGGAGGATGTGCCTGAAAATCTTCAAGCACGGGAACTCAACTAAGGCCGGCCCTAGACTAACTGTTTATCTGAACGATATAACTGATCAGATAAAAATCGTTGCAAGCAATCTAACGTCGCTGTCCCTACACCATTCCGATATATCGTTACAATTTGCATCGGTTCCACAGGAGGATTCTCTGGCTCTAGCAGGTTTAGCTGTGGCATTATGCGTAAAAAGGGCAAAAAGTGCTTCTGGATCTAAGCGAGGTCGCAAGTGGAGTAGAGAATGGCTACTGAAAAGAAAAACTTATACTAATACAAACTTGTTGGCGGGGTTGAGAGCGGTGCCTAAGGATTGGAAAATGTTTTGCGATTCATAATGAAGAATTTGTGAAAAGCTGGCAAAGACCTGCACACTGTATTTAAGTCACAGATAGACTGATAATCTGTACAGTTTTCCCCTACACGTGAGATTTTCATCTGAAAGGCAAACAATCGTTAGATCGTTCAGATAAAAAGTATGAATGATTCAACTGTTCATGCCGCTCGATCAGTTCATCTGAAACGATCGAAATCTGCGCAAATTTCCCCCCTACACGTCAGTTTTATCGTAACGATTTATCTGATCAGTTATATCGTTCAGATAAACAGTTATGTCTAGGGCCGGCCTAAGATTGCTACAGAGACCAGTGGAGAACATTGATGATGTGGTCACCCAACAGCCGAAAAATAGTAGCACAGTCACTCCAGTCAATTATAGAAAACGTATATGAAAGGTAACCTCGTTGAGTACCATCCCCACCCCCACGCCTTCCATACCCTCACTACAGCTCTCTACTAAAACTCATTGTTTCAAACATCACCTTATTATTCTTTTAATATATATCGTGACTTACGCATTGGTTGCAGGACAATTGTCGCTCTCATCAGA
This sequence comes from Macrobrachium rosenbergii, assembly GCF_040412425.1. Lineage (NCBI taxonomy): Eukaryota > Metazoa > Arthropoda > Malacostraca > Decapoda > Palaemonidae > Macrobrachium > Macrobrachium rosenbergii. The sequence continues at coordinate 44,901,362 of NC_089761.1, read as the reverse complement.
CTCCTCCATCAGTTTCGGTCTATGTCAACTAAATTATCTCGCTGGAATGTTATTTCCACTGCTGGCCTCTGGGTCTAACCAAACTGTCTCTGCAAATTGTAATTCGAGGATTACCAAATAACTAAATACTTCTATACAGGCGTTGGTCATTCTAATTCCTCTTCAGAAAAATGGTCACTTCTTTGTCACTCTCTTAGGGCTAGACAGTGTTCTTTCAAATTCTAATTCGATACCATTGTGGCAATTACAATTACATACCGATTCACATTTTCAATAACTCTAATTCCAGTAATACAAAAAAGCCATTCGAAGGAAAAAATTGTCCGGAGAAATAATTTACCCCAGGCTACATTCAACATTAGATGAAAGAACATTCACCATAGGAACACATATTGGACAATCAGCCGAATAACTTACTGACGGAATCGATACCCGACGCTCGGTTCTAAACAATCGCATATAAGCTGAGAGAGTTGGAGAGACAGGGCAGTGATCAAGATGGGTTGGTCAGGAGCAACGGCGTGCGCGAAATTTTATCTGCTTGTCATCGGTAAGGCTACCTTTTTTTCTAGTAAATATTTACCTTTGAAAACTGCGTATTACACACACACACACACATATATGTATATATATATATATATATATATATATATATATATATATATATATATATATATATATATATATATATATATTACTTCCATAGAGGACTTTAGTTATTTGGTTTCTTGAAGATGGAGGTAGACTGGCCTCTTGACAGCTTGGAAACAAAGATTCTCCTTTTTTTAACCTGCCGTTTCATTGAGGTCTTATATGGAAGTATAACTTTTCACATAGCAATTTTGTGTGTTTTTTTTAATTATTATAGCGCGCGCACACACATACAGACACATATATATATGTCTGTGTGTATACATATATACATTTATATATGTAAATGATGTAGTAAGCCAGCGCTTAATCCTCATGTATATATGTATACGTACAGGGAATAAGAAGAGCAAGAGAGTAACATATATACATTAAGAATAATTTAGCTTCTCAAATGAACCATCACAAGATGGGAATTTATAAATGCATAAAGTGGATAGTTAAACATTTGTGAGGTTTCTAAAAACAAAATACCAAGTTAGCGAGGTAAAAAATGAAAACTTAATAGAAACAGATGCGTGAACTGGCTTTCTTGTATGATGGGATTAAAACTGAATTTTCTTGGCAAAAATAATTCCTCGGAAAATGAGGCATTTTTATGCGTAGGGACTTGCCCTCTCATCCTAAAAATTATATATTAAGTCTAGGCAATGGGGTCAGATGAGTGATGGATTCTTCGAGTATCAGTACTGAAAGGCTCGGACTTGTGTTTGAATATTTCCAATTCTGTAATTGAAATCTCACACACACACACACACACTCCTAGCTTCCCATCTATTACTGAAACTCAGTGCCGCTTCCAGCAGACTCTTGAAGTTTGTCACAAGTTTCAAACACTGTTACTCAATTTTTTTCACTTAGTAAGAATTTTAATCCTATTCATTTCAAGACAATTGCATGGAGGCACTGGTCCACGTATTCATGTTTCATGAAACCAGTCTTAGATGGGGTCGATTTAGCTTGTGTAAAAATTCAATCAAGCTTTTTCTTTTCATTCTGTACTGGAACTTCCTTTGCATATTGAAGACTTAGCTCACGTCGCTTCCTTTCATATTGTATTCCTAGATTTTAGCAAAGCAGCAGCTGCATCTGTAGGCCATTTTGCATTTGATTTTTTTCGTTTTTTTTTTGAGGGGTGTAGGGGAGTGTCAGTACTATAAAACTTTTTTTCTTTTGTTACAGTGAACAAAATGCGACCTAAGTATAAGAGAAATCGAGTCAATTACAGTAAGTCTACGTGTTTTGATATATTGAAGTCATCAGTTTATTGTTATTAAAAGCCGAGCAGAATTCTGCAAGGTCCAACTAAAGAATAAACTTTGGAAGCGAAATAACAAAGAAAAATGATAAAGTTGAATAACAACAGCTTAGGTCAATAATCAAGTACAATAAATAGGTACATTATGAACTGAAACCCTGTTAACCTGCCCAACGTAAAAGAATTTCACTAAATTTGAACTGCATCGTGTGATTTCCATGAGATGCATTTCTTTTTCTCGTTCCGTAGACAGAAAAGTTGTTCTTTGGACCGAGTGGTCCTTCAAGCAAATTTGAAAAGTCAGAAAAGATATTTATTTTCAGTTTTCTTTAAAAGAAAACTATTGTGCCGGCTTTGTCTCTCCGTCCACACTGTATTCTCCGCACTTTTTCTGTCCGCCACCAGATCTTAAAAATTACTGAGGCTAGAGGGCTGCAAATTGGCATGTTGATCATCCACCCTCTAATCATCAAACATACCAAATAGCAGCCTTATTAGTTTTTATTTTATTTAAGGTTAAGTTCGCCATAATCGTGCTTCTGGCAACGATATAAGATAGGCCACCGCCGGGGCGTGGGTAAATTTTCATGAGTCGCGGCTCATGCAGCATTATATCGAGACCACCGAAAGATAGATCTATTTCGGTGGCCTTGACTATACGCTGTAACGGCTGTACAGAAAGCTCGATTGCGCCGAAGAAACTTCGGCGCATTTTTTACTTATTTGTTAATTTTGAGGACTGGAAAGGGATTGGAGTAAACGTTAATGGTGTCTTATTATACGATATTCAAGTCCGATCACTCCAGCCCCCCCCTTCCGTGACACTGATCACAGCAATGTCCTTCCATTTGTTTGCTTAGCTTTGTCCAAGCAAACATTAATGTTCATCATTCTCTTATTAGTCCAAAGTTCTATTGCTATACAATATCTATCTTCATTTCAATTTATATATATATATATATATATATATATATATATATATATATATATATATATATATTTTTTTTTTTAATTACTTCCTTCATTTTACTCATTGTGGCCCGAGACAGACAAGCACCTTTGCCTGAAACCTCCTTTAACACCTAGCCCATCAGTCATTTCCATATATTGCTGTTAAGGCTAAAAGTTGATTGCAATTATTCTAATTGCTTCTGATAAACAACCCACCTCACCATACATCTAAATTATTCACAGTGCATATCCGTTCGTCACATCTTGACTCTCAAACTGGTAGCTTAACTGTTCCATAATGAGCATTTGGTCTATGACCTGTTCTTGCCTAAACAAACAAGGTCTCCTTCCTCTGGTGTTTACTATCATTCATTTACCGTCCCGAAAAATAATTCACACACACACACACACACATATATATGAATATATTCATATTACACTGTGGTATTACAGGAAAAGACATTCATATATATATATATATATATATATATATATATATATATATATATATATATATATATATATATATATATATATATATATATATATATGTGTGTGTGTTTGTGTGTGTACATACGTACATAATTTCCCTTTAGAAGGAATGATCCAGGAAAAGTTAAAATTCATGTTCTTGCGCACTTCTTCCACACACCCTATTGTCATCTTCGGTCGATTGACTGACAGGCATACACACACATACACACATATATATGTATATATATATATATATATATATATATATATATATATATATATATATATATATATATATATATATATATATATATAAATATATATATACTGTATATCCTTCCGGTGGCTTATATTTGACTGTTTAAGAACAGAAAGGCTCTTGAAGCTAACCTAGGCCAAGGTCAAGATGCAATGGCCGTTCTCAGGACTCACTAACTCACTCTTTTGGCTTCTTGGGCCTCCATGTAACCCATTGCCATTCACACCAAACTCTTAAGGTCTGTTAAAATTTCCAATAATTCTTTTAAACGAAGTCACTACCTTGATCCTTTGCAAGAGATTGGCAGGTAAGTCGGGAAGTTTGACTTTTTACCGTTTCATGACTAATGACCAGTATAAACGGTCTTTATATTGCCATTGATTATCGAAGCGCGAGTGACATGAAATGTTTGCATTCCAATAAACTCCAGAGGGAATTTTCTAACCCAAGGTCATTATTGTCCATTGAGACATTGTACAAACAAGACTCGCCGTGAAACTTCTTCCTGATAGATTTATGGAGAGGGATGGGCAGCTCAGTGTTTGTAGATATTTGTCTTGAGCTGACTTTGCAAGTTGGAAGAAATAATAAGGTATTAGGGTACTCTTCAAAGCATGTTGACAAAAGCTACCCTTCCAGCGAAGATTCCTTTCGGGGTGTGGAAAATATTGAAAATTTTCACAAGAACAATTTTTGAAAAAGAAATAAAAAATGTTATTCTCCTCTGAGAAGACATTTCTGTTCCCTTGAATGGGTTTATGGGCATTAGTTGAGTGACAAGAGTTAATTTCTTCTGGAGAGAGAGAGAGAGAGAGAGAGAGAGAGAGAGAGAGAGAGAGAGAGAGAGAGAGAGAGAGAGAGAGAGAGGGTTTTATTCCCGGCTGATCGTTTTGGGAACATCACATTGAAACCTAATGTACCCTGTTGACCAAAGCAAGGAATTATGTACGTGGCAGCTGAACGACTATGGTGCGTAGGAACTAGGGGGATGACAGTA
>NC_089761.1:44814272-44891772 GCF_040412425.1 Macrobrachium rosenbergii | reverse complement strand
TATATACATATATATACATACATATACATACACACAAACACACACACACACACATATATATATATATATATATATATATATATATATATATATATATATATATATATATATATATTTTCGAAGATGTTCGTCTTACAATGGAGGGTTTACAGGTTCGATTCCCAGGCGAGTCGAAACTCTATAGGTACGTTCCATCATCTCCCTTATAACGTATGTTGACCTAAGCTGTAAACATAAATGAGCAACTTGATGATATGCTCAAGAAGTAAATCTTCACATTTTAAGATAGTTTCCTAAATCTTCAAGAATATTAAAAAAAAAACTGTTTTTAAATTTTGGGTTCTTCGCAAGATGTAAAGTTAACTATTATAACTCGTTCATATACTGTATAATTTTATGACTAACAATTGAAAGTATTTATATACATTACATGGATCTTTTTACTCTTAAAGGATAGTTATCAAGATTCATTTTCTCTTTCTACCATTAATTATTTCAACAAATACTCCTATGACCCTACAAGTTGTGACACCAGTTTATGCTCTTGAAGAAATTTATCTTTATTTTCAAGATCCCTTGATGTTTAGTATCTTCCAAGGCAGATGTGTTAGCCTTGCACTCAACCTTGGCAGCTGTGTTAGCGTTGCACTCAACCTTGGCAGCTGTGTTAGCCTTGCACTCAACCTTGGCAGATGTGCTAGTCTTGCACTCAACCTTGGCAGCTGTGTTAGCCTTGCACTCAACCTTGGCAGATGTGCTTGTCTTGCACTCAACCTTGGCAGCTGTGTTAGCCTTACACTCAAATTTGGCAGATGTATTGTTCTGGCACTCAACCTTGGCAAAGCGGATGTATTATTCTTGCACTCAACCTTGCCAGATGTGCTAGCCTTGCACTCAACCTTGGCAGCTGTGTTAGCCTTGCACTCAAATTTGGCAGATGTATTGTTCTTGCACTCAACCTTGGCAGCTGTGTTAGCCTTGCACTCAAATTTGGTGGATGTATTATTCTTGCACTCAACCTTGCCAGATGTGCTAGCCTTACACTCAATCTTGGCAGCTGTGTTAGCCTTGCACTCAACCTTGGCAGATGTGTTAGCCTTGCACTCAATCTTGGCAAATGTGTTAGCCTTGCACTCAACCGTGGTAGGGGTGCTAGCCTTGCACTCAACCTTAGCAGCTGTGTTAGCCTTGCACTCAACCTTGGCAGCTGTGTTAGCCTTGCACTCAACATTGGCAGATGTGTTAGCCTTGCACTCAATCTTGGTAAATGTGTTAGCCTTGCACTCAACCTTGGTAGGGGTGCTAGTCTTGCACTCAACCTTAGCAGCTGTGTTAGCCTTGCGCTCAACCTTGGCAGCTGTGTTAGCCTTGCGCTCGACCTTGGCAGCTGTGTTAGCCTTGTGCTCAAACAAACTTGGTAGATGTGTTAACCTTACACTCAACCTTGGCAGCTGTGTTAGCCTTGCACTCAAACAAACTTGGCAGATGTCCTAGCCTTGCACTCAACCTTGCCAGGTATGCTAGCCTTGCACTCATCCTTGGCAGGGGTGTTAGTCTTGCACTCAACCTTGCCAGGGATGCTAGCCTTGCACTCAATCTTGGTAGATGTGTTAGCCTTGCACTCAACCTGGTGCTAGCCTTGCACTCAACCTTGGCAGATGTGCAAGCCTTGCACTCAACTTCGGGGCCTTTGCAGGAAAAGAGGAAGAAATTGAGTTCTCCTTCTGCCTCTGGTTTCAACTTCGTCTGAACACGTCCGTCCCGACTTTGGTTAGCTATGCAGTCAGTGAAACCAAAACCAATGCAATTTTCGTTTGTAAGTATCACTGTAAAGCATTCTTGTGTGTGAGAGAGAGAGAGAGAGAGAGAGAGAGAGAGAGAGAGAGAGAGAGAGAGAGAAGAGAGAGAATTTATTTTAAGTGAATAGAAATATGGTAACTAATAAATGTAATTTGAAATGTAACAATGTCTGAAGGTTTTTTTATAAGGAACGGAATACTATGAGAGAGAGAGAGAGAGAGAGAGTGGATATATTTTAAGTAAATAGTAACGTGATAACTAATGAATATGATTTGAAGAAAGTTCAAGGGGAATTATCTTAAGTGAATAGAAACTTGATAACTAATAAATATAAATTGAAATATATCCATGTCGGAAGGTTGTTTTAAGTAACGGAGTGATACATATCTTCAGACAATTATATGTTTTTTTTTATTTTATGGGGCGGGGCATTTCGGATTGTTTTCAAAAATATATCTATTTATAACTAGATAAGAAGTCTAAGCCAAAGTCACTCAAGAAGTCTTTAAATTCCAACAGACTAAGTAAAGGGGCTCGATTGATGGATCAACTTAAGACTCACAGATGAGCCTTCAAAACCCATGTCCGATATTATGGTTATAATCTCAATTTTTTTTTCTCTCTCTCTCTCTCTGTAAGATGTCAACGAAGGATTTTTCTCATATATGAATGAAATCACCGGGAGCTCTACCAGAATGAAGTATACTTTTGGACCTCTGCATTGGTATCACGTTTGCCTAGTGAAGAAGAGGGTGACCAGTGACAACCAACCAGGCAGGTACTGGAGGGAGGACCTCTGAGTCGTCCTATAGCATAACCCTGTACCTAGACGGACACAAGGTATATGAAGATCTTTCCAATGTCTCCTTTCCTCTCGAAGGCATACTGGTTATTGGACAGGACCAGGATGGAATGGGATCCGCGTTCGTTAAAGAGCAGGCGCTAATTGGTCGAGTTTCCCTCTTGGGGTTTGCAAAAGCTCTCGGACCAGGGGACGTCGAATCGCTCTTTCGTTGCGACTTCGTTACAGATCCGGTTCCCATCGCCTGGAGAGCTCATGGCCGGGTGTCGAATGCCTCCTTCGACATCTGCAGATGCAGTGGTTCTAGAGGCACACTGTTGCCATACAAGACAGACGACCAGAGAGAAGCTGAAAACCTCTGCGAGATGGTGAACATGAGGTTAGCTTTACCGAGGGATGAGGAAGAAAATCAAATGTTCTCAGAGCTGTTGTCTCGAGAAAATGGCTGTCACGGGACGCCTTTTTTAAGCCATAACATTGGATGGCTGGGCATTTCCTACGATGAAGATTCTGGTCAGCTGGCTGAAGCAGACAGCCTCCGGACGTTCAACAAACTATCTCACAATATCAGCGATTCCAAATCTCCCAGCGTGGTGCTGATGAGCAACGGTTTATGGAGGAGTGGCTGGAAGAGACATGGCTGCCCTTTGTGTTACGGAAAACCCTCCGGGGAATTCTACCTCCTGGGATCAGAGGAGTCAGAGACCGAAGTGAAACCGGGGATCTTCTATCCAAGGGTAGATAAAGATGGCGCCTTCTTTCTCTATTCTTTCGAGGGAATCGCCGTCGAGAAACGAGACAAGTGGAGGTTCATCGACACGAACACCAATACTACCATCGCTTCGACGGAGGAGCCCTACTTCCTGGGACGGAAGCTGTGGGAGCTTCTGAACATCAGTAACGATTCCAGATTCTATTCCCATTCCTCGCAGTTGATGCTGACCCTCACCAAGTGCTCCCTGGATGAGTTCACGTGCAGCTACGGCGCCTGCATACCGATGAAGCAAAGGTGCGACTTTCGCCCAGACTGCCCGGACGAGGGAGAGGACGAGACAGCCTGCAACATCCTGGACATTGCAGATGACTACGAACAGGGGTCGCCGCCCCCTCAGAGACCCTTCAACATAACGGCGTCTGTAAGCATCAAGAAGGTAGGCGATGGTCTCTGTCGGAGGTAAACGGAGGAAGGTTGGCTGTGGAAATGGTTTCTGCCTTCTGCTGTACATCCGCGCTCTTGCCCTTTTCTCTTTTAGCTGTCCAACTCCTTTTACTTTTTATCATCATCATCATCATCTCCAACGTCGAGAGACAAAAAAAGGGCCACTCATGCCTTTCCTTTGCTTTCACTTCCACAAGCATCCTCTGTAAATGTGAATATGTGAATCAGTGGTATGGTTAGTTAAGCTATTTTAAAGTACTAATAATATAGAATTTTACCATAGTGGCAAGCACAAGCGAGGTTTTTATATTTTTTGTGAAATGGATGAGCACAGGAATTTGAAAAATATCTATATTTCGGGCTCTGGCTATTAACACCTACATCTAGCCTATACAGATCTATAAAGATATTAGTTTTTAATAGAATCGTAAGCACGGTATAGCTTAAATTTATTTATGTATAAGAGGCATTGAAAGACATACAGAAGTGTATATTTTAAATGAAAGACGTTTCAGTACAATAGAATGATACCTAACAAAAAATGTATTTTAGGAGACTTAATTCTTAATTTAAAAAACAGTCCTGTCAGTGCTTTCAATGGCTGTTTGAACTTTATAGTCGGGTGTTCGTTACACTTAGTTTTCTTGTACGTGAAGGATGCTTTCATGATTGGGGGGTTAGTGCCATCAGTGCACCCCATGCGGTGCACTGTAGGCATTACTTAAGGTCCTTTGCAGCGTGCCTTGGGCCCCTAGCTGCAACTCCTTTCGTTCCTTTTACTCTACCTCCTTTCATATTCGCTCTCCCATCTTACTTTCCACCCTCTCCTAACTATTGATTCATGGTGCAACTGCGTGGTTTTCCTCCTGTTACACCTTACTAACCTTTTATTGTTAATTTCCCCTTCAGCGCTGAATGACTTCATAGGTCCCAGTGCTTGGCCTTTGGCCCAAATTCTACACTGAATTCAATTCAATTCATGATTGGCGTACTTTTGAATTTAATAAAAATATAAATCATTAAGCATATTTTTTTATCCTGCTACTCCTTAAATTCCCTTCAAGTCTCCTGTTTATTTTGACACTCATTCTTCAACAGGTGAAATCCACTTACTTGATAAACCTACGAAATCACACGAGTCCGGCGAGAAGAAATACTTTTTTTTTATCAAATTTGTGCTTGGTGATCTCTCAAGCTCACGTTTTCTGGTTTATATTCTAGATCCTGCCGCCAAAGTTTGCTAAAAATAGCACACACAGCGGCAAAATTAAAGTCACTAATGTTTGTCAGTGCATTGATAGACCAGTAGTGGCAACTCGGTCTAAATTCAGATGGCAAGAATCTAGAAGATGCCAGAGAACGTGTTTGCGTGACACTCCTTTCACTTCCCTTCACTAAATACAGTTGTAGTCTTCACTAACGTAACATATCCCATCTCACGAAGGTGTCTTCAATCGACATCATGACGGAGACCCTGCAGGTTTCCATGAGGTTCTCTATAAGTGGCGTGACAGTCGCCTGACATTCAAAAATCTTCTGGATACGGACAGGGTGAACTATCTCGGACAGCATCTGAGCACCCTTTGGCTTCCCCAGCTCGTGGTGAGTTCAGCTGAAAAGTTTGTCTGTCTGAGAGTCGTTTGGCTTCCCAAGCACCACCGGCATGTTCAAATCAAAAACAACAAAACCTTTGCTTTAGCAAAAAACCTTTGTTTTTAAAAGTATCTGAGCTTCGTTTGGTTTTCGACAACATGTTTAAAAACCTTTGCTTTCCCAGCACTTGGCTTCTGCACACCATCTGGCTTCCCCAGCTCATGTTGAGTTTAATTAAAAAGTTTGTGTATCTGAGCTTCGTTTGGTTTTCTTAAGCGCAGTCTGGCATCTTCAAATTAAAAAATACAAAGACAGCCAGTGTCTAAAAACCTTTGCTTTCCTGTACATTAAAATAAGTATGAGAACGTCATGTGGCTTCTCCGGCATATGGTAGGGCACTACAGAAAATTTAAACACTGTCTAGCCTCCTGAACTCAAGATGAGCACACTTAGAGAAAAATCTGAGCAGACAAAGATACCAGGATCTAAAAACCTCTTTGGCTTCTCAAGTTCATGTTAAGTGCAAAAATAAAAATCCCAGTATCTAATTACCTTTTGACGTCCTTAAATCATGTAGAATGAAATGAAATATATTAATATAGAAACGTCTTTTATTGACTATCTAAACGCGCAAACAGACCAGTACATTTTGTCATTTTGGCTGTACAGGATGCTTTTCCATTCTGACCTTTCTAATTTGGATTATGATAAAAGCAGCTGGAATTAGTGACGTTCGACCCCATTCATTCAAGGACCTTTGATTTTATGTGGTTCAGCTTTCATGTGTCAATGCAACTGTTCATTTTTGTAAATGTGTTTATTTCAGGTACTGAACGAGGAAACTCTCGCTGGAACCGCAGAAGCAAGCAAAGACCTGTTTGTAGAGAAAAATGGTCTTCCAATGAGAATCGGGCAAGGTTAGTTCCCATTATTATTATTATTATTATTATTATTATTATTATTATTATTATTATTATTATTATTATTATTATTATTGAGAGAAAAATATTCATAAAGACAAGAAAACCAGTATAGTTCGTTACGGTATTTTGAAAAGTATCTCTTTTATTTGGATAAAGGAACGCATCTTTGTAAAGAAGCAGGAGAAAGGCCCAGTCGATAACGCAACAATATAAAAACAAAATTTAGCAATATATCGCAAAATACGTGATAACTTTTAAGATAATTTCCTGAACTGAAAAGTAACGGAATTCCTCTTGTAAGAAGCAAATTTTTGCGCCTTTACACGAAACTTAGGATTTCATTCCTGCCTTTGTTTTCCCTAACTATCAGGGGATGGGTATGTTGCCTTCAGCATCCATTTTCTTGCTATCTTTGTGCCGGTGCTACTTTAGGCTACTAGATTGCCCGTCCCGCCGGCTTCTGCATTTCCCTAAAACCGCATGTGTATACAGAATATGAAATACATACTGAGTACTAAGTATTTTTATTCTTCATGTTCATAGTTAGTTTAGAAATAGCTTTTTTTTAAAGCAAAGACCAGTCAGCCGGGCAACATTATACCTTTTCTTGCATAGATTTGAAGAAATTTTACAAAGGTCAGGGTATATACTTGTATATAAGCAGGAAAAGAATTCTAAAGTTTGGTTTTAGAGGGAAAGAAACATCCATTGAACCGCGTGTTACGAAGAGGAGAACAGATTTCCATAGAGTATAATTTAATGTGGGAAGAGATGGCCTGTCGGAGCAGCATAATAATCTAACTAACGCTTCTCTTTATTTTTAATGGATATTTCCTCGTTAGTGACCCCCAACGGTTTTCGGGGGTTGTTTCTAGGACAAATATTTCTTGGTGGTCATTATCTTTATGACATTTACAGTCTTTTGTTTATGTTTTTACGGTCATCCCCACCGGGCTTGTACTAAACAAACAGCAAAGGTGGGTTCATACCGGGTTAAAACCCTTGGGGGTCACTATCTAGGAAAGATCCGCTTTTCTAAAACTAGATCTGCTCCTCCCATTAAATCCAATCACAGACTACGTCTACAAAGGGGCAGAGAATTCTTTGGTACTGAAGCAGAAGCAGTCGTACTACATCTCCTGCAAGTTCGACATGAGGGCCTTCCCCTTCGACGTCCAAGACTGCTGGATCAACGTCACCATCGGCAACGCCGCCCTGGACAGCATGAGGCTCTCCGCCGCCCTGTGGACAGTGGACAGAAACCTGAAGCTGAATGAGTACGACGTCTTAGCGTGTAACCTCACGGTGATCAGGAGCGCTATGGTCCTCCGGCTCACTTTAAAGCGGTACCCGGATTACCACATTCTGTCGTCCTACTTTCCCGTGTTCTTGCTCCATCTCTTGGGGTACGGCACTCTCTTCATCGACCCACAGGACTTCCAGGTATGTGGAGTCCTTTTCGTTACACTTTTAAGATGTGAATAGGCTGTAGGATTTTTTGGCGCTGAAACTGTTGAATGAATATTATGATATACTTCTGAACAGTCTTGAAATAGAGCCAAGATTTGCCTTGAAATAGAGCCAAGATCTACCTTGAAATAGAGCCTTCGATTTTTTTTTAATTTCGTGAATTTCGGAATGCATTTTGGCCATAAATTTCGAGATTCATAATTAATGCTGATAAAAAAGTACATGAAAATATTACCCACTTAAATTTTTAGTAATGTTTTCAAGATGTCCCCCTGTCGGTGAATTTCAAAAAGGTGCACCTTCCAACCCAAGTAAAACAAAACTCGAGTTTTATCCCGATACAAAACCGTGGTAAAAACGTTGCAGGACAGGGGCGCCATGAGCCTGACGTCGCTGCTGGTGCTGATATCGTTCTATTCGGACGCGGCGATGACCCTTCCGAAGACCTCCTACTTGAAGAGGATCGACGTGTGGTACATCTTCAGCATCACCTTCCTCTCCCTCATCATCGGCGTCCATCTGGTGACCAACAAGGTCAAAGGTCAGGGGAATCCTCCCGAGGAGGGCGTCTTGGTCGAGAAGCCGCATCCCTTGACGCCTGTTGAGAGCACGTCCGTGTTTCCCTTCTCTGCGGGGGGCATGAGGCCCATAGGATCCAAGGGGTCGTCGTCCAGTTTCAAGAAGAATCGTCGCAGGAACTTCAACGCGTCTGTGCTCTTGGTTGCAAAAATCCTCTTCGGAGTGATCTACGTCCTTTTCCACGTACTCTACTGGAATGCCATCTACAATAGTTCCTATTAGTTGTTTCAACGTTTATTGAGAGTAAGAAGTGGCTAATTTTACCTAAAATCTACCGGAATATACGGTACATAGTTTAACCTACCCTAACCTAACCAGGGCCAAATGTGACTTTTATGACTGAGGCAAAAATAGTTCATTGGCCCACCCCTGCGACAGGCGTAAAATTAACCACTTCGTTTGTTGAGGAAATAAATCTCTGTTTTCAGACGTTGCAGAAAGGTTGCTGTTTTAGTTCTACTTAAAAAGATGAAATACATAATTACGAATCTTTTGTGCTCTTATCTCCTCTGTAGTTTCTTTTTAGCGGGTTTTATCTAAAACCGCACTCTATTATTGACAGCAGAACTTCTTTCAGCATTTCTCTTTTGTTTGATGCAGTTATTCTTCCTATTTACCATATTTAAAACTATCTGCCATAATAACCGTTCTTCATACAATTTCTTCACTTTTTAGCTCTGAAAATTTAAATATGAATATTGTTTGCCTTTTTTTCATTTATTTCTGGTTTTCATTAGTGTAGAATAAGCAAGAAGCCTTGAAGTATTCTTCAACACAGTTTTTAGATCCTTCTTAGAGTTAATTATTTAAATAATGACTTACCTTATTTGTATATTACATCCATATTCCGTTATCTTCTTCAACTGTGCTCGCACGACTAACTTGAACAAATTCGCACCTTCACTTCGAAACCAGCGCAAACGTATGTACTGTTGTTTGCTTAGCAAATACACTTTGATCCTTGTAATACCATAACAATTAGTCGCTTTTTGACATTTTATAAACATTCCACAAATGTTTTTCTGAGTTGGGTAAACTCTCCTCCAGCCATTTGTTAACACATTCATTCAACCGTCTCAGTGTTCATTGTTTCATGTTCCTAAGATCTGCTGCAAGTTTCTAGGCTTTGAGGTTGCTAACCCCATGTCAGTGGTCCCGAAGATCACCTTCCCAAGTACTGACCAGACTCAGTGTTGCCTAACTCCACTGATCAAGAGGCCAGCGGTGTAACGAACACGTAATTACTGACGTTTGCCGATGGTCATCCGAAGACATCATTTTATTATTTTACTGACATTTTTCTTTGTTTATTGATTTGTTCATTTATCTGTTTATCTAATAACTGGTCTCGTTTTTCCTGTATTTTCCTTTACCTTCTGTTACTTCTTTCGAATGAACACCTTAATATTCTTTGGGAGCTTGAATTGCAAGTCAATGGCCCCTCTGGTGGGCTTGTTTCATATGAATAGGGTTCGTCTTCTGAATAATAATAATAATAACGTTAAATCTTTGGATGAATATTTTATATAATTCGTGTTTCAAAATCTATGGTATAACAACCAGCTAGTTATTTTATGACTTTTACACTAATCATTCCATGTAATTAATTTAAAATCAAAAACAAGTGAAAGGCTATAATTAGAGCATTATTCATGTTTCAAAATAAAGTTGGTTGTTTCATACCCCATGTTTACATTGGTTGTGTTAACTAAAGTCAGCTAACTACCAGATACGTACTTCATACCAAAATAAAAGGCTCGTTAATAATGTGTGTATAATGTCTATATATATATATATATATATATATATATATATATATATATATATATATATATATATATATATATTATATATATATATGTGTGTGTAGATAGATAGGTTGATGGATAGAAAGACATATAAAATTAATAAATATATATATATTATATATATATATATATATATATATATATATATATATATATATATATATATATATATGAAATTAGGCAAGTACCATATTAGTTATATATTCTGTTCATATACAAATACACGCAGATATGAAGGAAAAGAATTTGTTTTACAAAAGAGTAAGTGCAGAGAGTTTAATGAACGAAAGCATCTCAAAATAAAAGAACCGAACTGAGCAGTGCAATACGGAAGTGACTGCATTCCTGGGTCGACGGAGTGAGTACTTCGAAGATTTGCTGAATCAGTCAACTCGCCCTACTTCCTAGGTAGGGAGAGTTGAATGATTCAGGAGATAAAGAGGTTAACTGAAGTTTAAGAATGCCTTTGAAAGGAGAGTTGAATGATTCAGTAGATAAAAAGGTTAACTGAAGTTTAAAAATGCCTTTGAAAGTGACTGTTGATGACATAAAAGGAGCAAATAAGAGGCTGAAGAACAGGAAGACACCAGGAATTGATAACAAGAGAAATGTTGCAGTGCATGGGTAAAGTATGGTTGAGTGGCTGACCAGAGTGAGTAAGGTATGTCTGGATGAGGGAAATGTTCCTAAGAAATAGATGAGAGAAATAAACGTTCCTTTATATAAGGATAAAGGTGATACAGGAAATATTATGAATTATAGAGCCGTAACATTTAAACAAAGAAGAGGGTATGAGAATTTTTTTTTATTAGGCAGGTATTTGAGTGGAAAGTCTTAAAGAAAATGGAAAAAAGGTGTTGTGGAAGTTTTCTATTTGAAGTTCTTTCGGGATTTAGACTTTCGAATTATGTATATGGTGATGACTATCGTTATGGTTTTTCTCTGGAGACAGTCATTGTCATGGAAAACGGTGTGATTTGATAATTACACACACACACATATATATATACGTATACATATGTATATATATAATGTATATATCTATGTGTGTGTATAAATGATCAAATCACACCGTTTTTTCCTTGACAGTGACTGCTCCAGAGAAAAATCATGACAATATTCATCACCATATACATAATTTGTAGGCTGAATCATGAAAGAACTTCAAATAGAAAACTTCCCCACCATTATATATATATATATATATATATATATATATATATATATATATATATATATATATATATATATATATATATATATATATATATATATATATATATATATATATATATATATATATATATATATATATATATATATATATATATATATATTGTGTCAGTAGTCACCCAAGTATATTAACAGCCGCCGTTACAAATAACTCGCCGCCCTTCTGAACCCTTCGGAGGATTGATTTTCCGACATCATTATTAGCATTATTATTAATCCTCCCCCTTCCATCCGTAACCCTCATCACATTAAGTAAACGATTAACACACCGCTGCTCCCCACAATAACTCAGGCAGTTGATGTTAATTAAAGTTCCTTACGTTAATGGCTTAGGTTATGGCTCACCCGCCAATCCATCATCTCGAAGATGAGGATTTGACGATGACGTAATCAGGTGCCACTCAGTGTCGGGTTGTCGGGCCTTACTGTGACCCGTTGCCGCTCGTATAAGGTTCATGGGGGCACTTACTGACGGTCACTCATCCAGGTACTGAAAATTAATTTCTCATTTTATCATCTTTTCTGATTAACAATTAGTCTACCATTTTTATCATTTTATCATCTTTTCTGATTAACAGTTAATCTATCACTTTATAGTCGTCGTCTTATTAACAATTGATTTATGATTTTTAACCGAATTCTGATTAACAATTAATCTGTTATTTTATCATCTTTTCTGATTAACGATTAATCTATCACTTTATAATCGTCTTCTTATTAACAATTAATTTATCATTTAATAATTGTTCTCTTATTAACAATTAATTTCTTATTTTATAATCGTTTTCTGATTAATAATTAGTCTATCATTTTATTATATTTTTGTGATTAACAATTAATCTATCATTTTAAATCGTCTTCAGATTAACAATTAATCTATCATTTCATAATCGTCTTTTGAGTAACAGTCGATCTATCATTTTATAATCGTTTTCTGATTAACAATTAATCTATCACTTTACGATCGATTTAATTGTCTAATGATAAACAATCAGAGAATTTTTTTATCGTTTCAAGACAAAAGGTACATGAATCATTTTGAAATCGTTCAATGATAGGCGATCAATGTACCACTTAAATATCTTTTCGAAAGTAAACTTTCAATGCATCGTTTTATGATAATCTGATGATAAACAATTAATGTCCCATTCTATAATCGTTTCATGAACAATAGTTCATATATCATCTCTATAACAACACAGATGAACATTTCTGAGTGTTATTTCTCAAACATCGAATTTTAAACATTGCAAAATAATCTTGATTTAAAACACTGGAATATAATCTTGTTTAAATTCTTAAGCGTTGCAAAGTAATATTGAATAAATTCTTAAACACTGGAATATGATCTTGTTTACATTCTTAAATTGCAAAATAGTCTTGTTTAAATTCTGAAAAACCGAAAAATAATCTTATTTAAATTCGTAAACATTAAAAAGTAATTCTGTTTAAATTATTAAACATTAAAAAATAATTTTGTTTAAATTCTTAAACATTAAAATTTTTTTTAATTCTGAAACATTGAAAAATAATCTGTTTAAATTCTTAAACCTTGCAAAATCATCTTGTGCAAATTCTTAAACGTTGCAAAATAATCTTGTTTAAATTCATTCAATTACTGGAAATACTTTTGTTAAATAATGAAAAGAAATCTAGGTGTGGCAGAGATGATTAGAGCCACTAATAATTGCAGGAGGTTTTCGTGATAATATTTTTTTATAAAAAGTCAGTAATGCTGGAAGTCTTACTATTAATAATACATTTTTAATAATAATAAATACTAAAATTCAAAGTCTTATATCGACGTATTTTCTGTAGGATTTTGGGATCTCTTGCAATGTTTACAAATTGCCTCCTCAACTTTAACTGGGAGGCACTTTGTAAAAAGTGAAAAATTCACTTCACTGCGAACTTTCAAAATTCAACAATTCTAGACGAGTTGTGGTGTTTTCTTCAAATTAGTTGTGATAATACCACAAGTTTAATTAGTTATAGGGATATTGATAATGATGTGAGTGGTAGGAATAATAATAAATGATGATAATAATAAAATAGCACTTATGAAAATTTTTCATGTCTCCCATTTCTCTGCCAGGGATATTTCGTGTGTGTCACTTTCACTTTATATATATATATATATATATATATATATATATATATATATATATATATATATATATATATATATATATATATATATATTATATATATATAGTATATATATATATATACATACATATAAATATATATATATATATATATATATATATATATATATATATATATATATATATATATACATATAAATATAAAGCATATATATATAAATACATATGAAGGATAATCATAAATTTTATTCTCAGTAAATCAGGGAAAATGAAATAGTAAAAAGATATGAAACATTTCATGGTTCTTTATTTCACCACTAAATGAACAGCATTGCAGGTTATTTGGAAATGAAAAAATATCGCATAGAAATTTATAGAAAAACAGAAACTCACATGGTTTGTCTCGCTTTCTGGTGTAACTGACAGACAGTCGTAGGTTCTTAAAAACTCCTGAGGCTAGAGGGCTGCAAATTGGTATGTTGATCATCCACCCCCAATCATCAAACATACCAATTTGCAGCCCTATAGCCTCAGTAGTTTTTATTTTGTTTAAGGTTAAAGTTAGCCATGATCGTGCGTCTGGCACCTAGAGCCACGTAAAATAAGTCTAATCCTTCGGGCCAGCCCTAGGAGAGCTGTTAATCAGCTCAGTGGTCTGGTAAAACTAAGGTATACTTACTTACTTTCTACAGGTGCCAAAAACACAGGCCACCACCGGGCCGTGGCTGAAAGTTTCATGGGCAGCGGGTGAGAGTTTCATACAGCATTATGCTTCGGCGCATTTTTTATTTGTTTCTTTTATATTTAGATCAAGATATGCTCACATAGCACTTCTTTTTATTCACGACAGGAAAATGAATGGAGAAGAATATTTACCATACATCTAACAATGAAATGTCATTTCCTTTTTTTAAAGATCATCAGAGGAAATGTCTGCACTTACTTTTATATATCTGTGGATTAAAATATGGCAGAATGATTTCAACACGAAACCTGCTCATGTTTTCTTCGGTCTTCCGCCAGTTACTGTTGAATGAATAGAGAACTATCGACAACCTTTCCCCAGTACAGAATATGGAAGATGACGTACACTAGACCAAAAAATATTTTGGCCACAAAGAGCACACAGGCATTATAGCTCCTCTGAGGTTTACCCTTGCCCTCAGACGAAGAGCCTTTAGGCTTATAACCACCAGAAAGCAGAAATTCAGAGCTTCCTTTAGGCATAGGAAGGACTTTCTTAACTTGAGAGTTCTTTGCTGGGAGGTCTTTCTGACTGCTAACTTTGTTGGTTGCCAGATGCACGCCGATGATCAAAGAGAGGAAGGTAACGCTAAAGATGTACCAGATGTCGAGGAGTTTCAGGTAAGCCGTCTTCGGCAGAGACATCGCCGTATCCGAATAGAATGATATCAGCACCAGCAGCGATGTCAGGCTCATAGTTCCTCTGTCCTGAAAGAGTTTTATACTTTTCTGCACTATATGAAGTCATACGTTACACAGAGAAGATGACATCAACTCAAAAATGTTCACCCAGTTGGTAATTAGGTCTAGAGCCGAGTGAGAAGTCGATATTATAATTTAACTCGGTGGAATTCTAGAAAAATGCCTAAATTATGCGTTATTTCAAAGTCCCTCAGCAGCAGATGTTTATGAATTGTAAGTACACAAGATTCTAAAGTACGTCTTTTGGTATATTTGCTTATTCATCTTTTTATTTTGTCACAAGTTGCCTCCTCTTACCTGGAAATCCTGTGGATCAATGAACAGCGTGCCGTAACCCAAGAGGTGGAGCAAGAACACAGGAAAGTAAGAGGAGAGAATGTGGTATTCTGGGTATCTCCGCAATGTGACCCTGATTATTATCCTGTTGTTGATCACTGTGAGGTTGCAGGCTAAGACGTCGTACTCGTTCAGGTTCAAGTATTTGTCCACTGACCTGAGGTGAGCAGAGAGCACCATGCTGTCCTGCGCAGTGTTCTGAATGGTTCCGTTGATCCAGCAGTCTTGGACGTCGAAGGGAAAGGCCCTCATGTCGAACCCGCAGGAGATGTAGAAGGATTGCAGCTGTCTGAGGACTAAGGGATTCTCTGATCCCTTGTAGATGTAGTCTGCAATGATTGAGTGTTAAAGGTTGATAAAAGCAGGATTTTGAATGTTTAAAGAGGTTGTATTAAGATTAGATGAATTAACTGCCCTAAAGGGGTGCTGGGTAGGCCTTGGCAAGGACAGGTCTCTACAGATTATGCTTGGGTTTGCTTGCAAAAGGACTCGTGGTCATGGTCATTGGCTAAGAAGAAGGGCAAAAAAAAAGGCCATTCGGTCCTGCTGGGGTTACTAATGACCTCTGTTTATGGATGGCCTGTTCGCCACACAAGCGGAGGGCTAGAAAAATGCCCTATCACCCAAAAAGGACTTGTCATTATCTTGCTTCAATTGCACGTGGGGATTTACGCTCACTCCTTGAGCATTACTACTCAGTGGAGCTATAGTAGTTGTTTTAGTAGTAGTTAAATAATTGTGTGGGGGAGACACTTGTAAAGCCAGGAACATGTACCAAACTTATTGATCTGCATATCTGTATTGCCATAAATTATTCCACTGAAGATCGCAAGCTTTGCAGCGTATTTGTTAGCATAATTTTGTTGGTTACAAACAATGGAGTTGTTTGTAGACAGATTCTAGAACAGAAACTTCTCCATGGATCCCAAAGCAACTTCATTTCAAGCCACCTACTGCCAAAAATTCGTACCCTTTGACCGCAACCAGACACACCAAGGGTATACCTTAAATATTCCACGGATGATAAAGCTCCTCGCATCTCGTACACATTCATATGTATGTACACATATGTATATTGTGCAAGGTACATACTGTCTCTATCAACAGAAAGTAAACTTTAAACCCGTTGCTAGGTTTAGTATACACAATATTATTTGTCCAACAACTAATAAGAATGATTTAATCAGAACGTACTTGTGCAAAACTATATTGCAGTGAAATTCTCACACAATATAAAGACATTGTTTACTTATATATTTACTTATTTATTTATTCATTCGTGTATCTATTTATTTTGGAAGTATCAATAACACGTGTACTGTTTCCGATATCTCTAATAAGCTAGATAGCCTATCCACCACAAGAATGTATATATATATATATATATATATATATATATATATATATATATATATATATATATATATATATATATATATACACTGTATATATATAAGTACCAGTAAATGGGACTCACCTTGATTGACCCTGGTCGGTCCCCAGCTCTTGCTACGTACAATTTTTGAATGGGGTCGGCAGTTCCGGCGAGGGGTTCCTCATTGAGCACCTGAAACAAATCGAGTAATATATATATATATATATATATATATATATATATATATATATATATATATATATATATATATATATATATATAATCTATATATGTATGTATGTATATATATATATGTATACACATACGAGTACCGGGGATGTGGTTGCTAGCCCATACCCTTTTCCTAGACCCGAGCTGACGCTTTTTCCCATTCAACACTGTGTCCAGTGGTTAGTGAAGGGTCAGAACCAAACCACGAACTTTGCATAGGCAGGTCCAGTGCTTACCCACTGAGCTATACACTAGTATCCATACATAGATAGATAGATAGATAGATAGATAGATAGATAGATAGATAGATAGATATGTAACTATTTGAAAAATTAAAAGATAGGCGGAAAGATATGGAATTCATGAGAATAAAGAATTTACACAAAACAGGGTCGTCTTTTAGTTTCCTGTAAAAGAAAACTATTGTGCCGGCTTTGTCTGTCCGCCTGCAATTTTTCTGTCCGCCTTCAGATCTTAGAAACTACTGAGGCTAGGGGGCTGCAAATTGGTATGGTGATCACCCACCCTCCAAACGTCAAACATTTCAAATTGCAGCCCTCTAGCCTCAGTAGTTTTTATTTTATTTAAGGTTGAAATTAACCATAATCGTGCTTCTGGCAACAATATAGGATAGGCCACCACCGGGCCGTGGTTAAATTTTCATACAGCATTATTCTGAGACCACCGAAAGATAGAGCTATTTTCGCTGGCCTTGACTATTCGCTGTAGTGGCTGTACAGAAAACTCGATAGCGCCGAAGAAAATTCGGCGCACTTTTTACTTGTGTATAAATGGAGCCTATAATTCGTTTCTTCCGCAAACGCCGTTGGACAAAAGTTATCTGTTTACTGGAAACTATTCCTTTCTTTATTTCTTTGATTTATGTTTGTCTGGTAACAACAGATCGTAGGAAGCTACAGATACGTTAGCGGAAAAAGCCAATTAAAGGCTAGAATTCCTCAGCTTTTGAGACAGGTCTCGATAATGACTCAGCGACATTCGGTCTATCTCTTTGCTCTAGAGATATCTCTAAAGATTATGAATGAATTCCAACGAAATTTTGTGGAGACATTTGCTATACGACAAAGAAGTGTTGAGTAGAGTTTGAGAAGAATTCGAACCCAGATACACCTTAAGGAAGTTCTTCAGTGAGTGCATTTCTCACTACTCTGCGAACTCACCATGATCTTGGGAAGCCAAAGAGTGTTCATGTGCTGGCCCAGGTAATTGATGTTGTCATTTCCCATGAGGTTATTGAAGGTCAACCGGCTGTCATCCCATTTGATGCGGAACTTCATGTTGACCTGAAGCGTCTCTGTCAGGATGTTGATCGAAGCCACCTGAGCAGAGAGAATTTCTTATAACAGCGAGTGATGCAGATTGTTTCAAGGAATACACATGCACACATCTCATATATATATATATATATATATATATATATATATATATATATATATATATATATATATATATATATATATATATACACATATATATATATATATATATATAGAAATCATCAAGGACCTCATTCAAACTGGATGATATCTAGTGGAATAAATTTATTCAGAAAAAGAACCCAGGTTTTCAGGTGGACAAACAGTCCACATTATCAAGTGGACTGTTTGTCCAAGAAAGCTTGTAAGAGACCTTTTCTGAATCCCGACTCCATTAGATACCATCCAGTTTCATTCAAACTGGATGGTCCTTTTAGTATTTATTCTACTAAGGACAAACAGAACAATTGTCATGTGATACTGTTTATAAATATATATATAAATATCCATTATACCATCCAGTTTGAATATATTTATATTCTACTAAGGCACAGAACAATTGTGTATGTGATAATATATAAATATATATATATATATATATATATATATATATATATATATATATATATATAATATATATATATATATATATATATATATATATATATATATATATATATATTGGCCCAAGAGAACAGGCATTCAACAGTCATTATCATACTCATATTTTAACTTCTAAATTTTGAAAACCTTTAGTGCAGAAATTTTCTGTGGCACCTATACAGTACAGTATATTGACGCTTCCAATACACAGTATGCCAGTTACCTCTGTCCTGTACACAATTGTACTTCCTTTATATTAAAATCCTTCTTTTCTAATGCCCCTTTCACTTCATATAGATCTGCTCCTCCTCCCTCCTAACATTTCTGAATTATACACTTTTTTCACCTTTCTATCGTCTTTCCTTCTTTTCATGTGATCAAAGTTTCAAAACATTCTGATAAATCTTTCACCTACATCACACTTTTTATCGCTTTTACTTATTCCCATTTTTTACCATTTCAATTCCATTATACCACTTATACTAACCTGAACAATTGATTTCAACAGTTTCAACTTTCTTTCAGTCTGACTTAACATCCGCACTTCACTTCCATAAAGGAGAGCTGGCTCAATAATCTCCTCATGCATTTAAGTGTTTATACTTAGAAACTCCATGAATCTTCCCAATCTTTTGCATACACCCAGCTACCTTCCTTGCCTCGCCTCAACTGTCCTATGGCATACTTCTTCTCTCATCTGGCTTTTATCTGTTATCTTTGCACCTAAATACTTACATGAATAAAAAAAATTCCATTCTTCTGCCATCCATATCAGCATCATTCATTCCATTGCCCAGTAAATTTACTTTTGCTTATATTAACTCACAGGTTCAAAGTGGAAATAAAGGCAATTAAAAATAATATGAAACGCATTTTGAAATTCTCATAGTTGCTCATATAGTGAAAAACTCTTCCACCCTGGCCTCATTCAAGCATTCATTAAAAGGGTATTTGGCAAAAAGAGGAAATTATTTAGACTGACAAAGCTTTATATTTTCCTGCTGGGAATAATGGACGTCATGATCTAAAAACACAGCTTCTCAATTTGATAGGTCATAAAATAAAAAAAAAAGTTAAGAGAGTTGAAATCTAATCAGTGCCCTTATACTCGTATATGTAAACTAGACGTGCATGGCTGGGATGAGAGACTTAGCCTATAACAGAAAGACATTCAAGATACAAACCTTGTAATTCTGTTCCTAAAGTGAAACGAGAAACCCAGCTGACATTTACCTTTGTAAGACGTACTACGATCGACAAATTAAAAGGCCTTTGAGGGGGCGGTGTTCCCCTTTCGTAATCCCTTAGCGGATTTAAAATGCTGCACGAATCCTCGTCCTCCCCAAGCAAGCAGTCTCGACGGAAATCGCACCTGGAAGTCATAGGCACGCAGTCGCCGTTGTTACAAGTGAACTCGTCCAAGAAGCAGGTGCTGAGTGTCAGCATCCTTACTGATGATGACGGCGAGAAGGAGAAGGCGGGGAAGAAAGGGGACTTGACCTGAAAGGGGTCACTAGCATTCAGAACTATCCACGGCTTCCTTCCCAAGAAGAACGGTTCCTCGGTCGAAGCGAGAGTGGTGTTTCTGTTCCTGTCGACGATCTTCCACTTGTCCTCCTTCTCTATGGTAATCCCTTGCAACGAATACAGTATGAAGGAGCCTGCTTCGCTTGCCCTCGGGTAGAAGATCACCGGTCTCCTATCACTGTTAATTTTGTCTAGCCCAAACAGGTAAAATCTAGCCGAAAGTTTCCCGAAACACAAAGGACACGCAATGTTAGGCCAGCCAATTCTCCATGAACCCTCGCTTGTCATATAGAAGTCATTACTGCGAAGATCGCTCATGTTGTACGGCATTTTGTTAAAAGCCCTTAGACTGTCTTCCTGAACCAGTGCACTGGAATTCTCCTCTTTGAAAACGCCAAGCCAGCCGATGTTGAAAGTGAAATAAGGTAAACTGTTGCAAGTAGGTTCTCGAGATAACAGCTCGGCGAATACTTCGTTTTCCTCTTCGGACGTTGGCAAAGCCAGGCTTGTGTTGATCATTTGGCACAAACGTTCTGCTTGTTCTTTGTCGTCTGTTTTGAAGGGTATCACGATACCCCTATACCCGTTAAGTTCACAAGCGTTGAACGAGGCATTCGAAACCCAACCGTGAATGTCCCAGGCGACAGGTACCTGATTCTCTACGACTTGACAGTTGAACAGCGCTTCAGCGCCGCTGTTTCCTATGTCTTCTTTAAAAAGCGAAAGAGAAACGCGGCCCACCAAAGACTGCTCCTTAGCAAAGGCGGTTCCTAGGCCATCTTGGTCTTGCCCAATGACCAGTGTACCATCGAGGGGCAAAGGCGTGGCTGATAAGTCTTCTATTTTCTGTGAACCATCAACGTAAACGATGAAAGCGTAAGTCTTACTGCCACTACCAGAGGTTCTCGCGTCTTTATCTCCGCTCAGTTTCCTGACCACCAGGCAAGTGTGATACCAACGAAGAGGTTCGAAAGCGTGGAATATGCTGAAATCACTTCTTGTTATTTCGCTCACGTAACCCAGTTCGAATTCCGAGACGTCTGTAAAAGATATATTTGAAGAAACATTTACTTAGAAGGAACAAAATGAAAGATTTCACATTACTTGAGAATAGAAATAACTTAATTTCATAAAACTGGGGTAATGCAGTATCTGAAATTTCAGGATCTTGTAGTACTAGAATGACTGAATGTTGGACTCTACTTAAAGAATGAATTTCCGTAATAACTGCAAATGTCTTTTTCTATTCATTTTATGAAGAACCCCGCCTGAAAATTACTTAGCCTACATTTTTTTATGTAACCGAGTTATTACTTTTTTTTACTTTCTTTAATAAGAGGAACATCATATCGATATAATCTTGCTATCACTTGACAAACACCAACAGAATTCGCAGTAGCTATTAATCATGGTCTCTCTCTCTCTCTCTCTCTCTCTCTCTCTCTCTCTCTCTCTCTCTCTCTCTCTCTCTCCATTCACTTTAATACTTGTTCTCGGTACTAACCCAGTGTGTATCCACCTACTCCGAGGTGCTAGTACTAAACATGGCGGAAGCTCCTTGGGACGCCGTGTTTGGTTCTAACCCCTCGGGGATCAAAGTATTGTATATACCCATTTCTATATTGTGTGGTCGACAAATTGTATTAATAAACGATATCTTCGTGCGGCCGTCTACTTTACTTAGCATGAGTTTACCCTGGACTTTGAAAAGGTGGATAGCCTACATACCGGGTTAATACCCTTGTTCTCTCTCTCTCTCTCTCTCTCTCTCTCTCTCTCTCTCTCTCTCTCTCTCTCTCTCTCTAGTATAAATTGTAATAGTATATGATAATTACAGAGTAAAAGTGCATTGGTCACGCAGTCACTCGTGGCGTAACTGAATAATGTCGCAGCCGTTGTTTTCAGACGAAGTTCGAACCAGACGCAGAGGGAAAATTCCACCTCATCCTCGCCTCCTGCAAGAGAATTTGAGAGTCAACATTAATGCTCTATCTTCGTCGATGTGTGTCTCGTCTCTTCTTCCTCTTTTTTTTTTGCTGCTCTTTCTTTTATTTTAATTTTTTTTTTTTTTTTTGGTGGGATCTTAACTGACTTTTTTCTTTATCCGGATAAGATGATCTGTACATGGATTCTTTTGGGTATATATTCATTATGTTTTATTTATAGTTTTTTTTTTTATAAACTTGGTTTGTTTGAGTTACCGGCTAACGTCACTTTCTGAAGCTATCTTAAAATAACTTTGTCGTAGTCTGCCCCGTCAAATAAATGCAACCGGCGAATTCGAATAGCTTGTTATACTACGAGACAATTTTGCCTCTTTTACAAAGTCGATAAAACTTTTTACTTATTCTTAGCATATATAACTTATAACTTATAATGTATAGATGAAACCCTGTGTAGATTTTTCAAAGAATTTTTCCTCCTAATTGTACTTGATGTTCTCACGCGACTGTTTTCCCTCTGATTTTATTGGACGGGAGATGGGATATACAATTCTTAGAATGGTGACTTGGTTTCCTGATGCACTTAGGTCCGAAACTGCTAAATTCCTTTTGAAGAATCTTACACGAAAATTATTATTAGATGGTACATGTCTTTTTAGAAAGAAACATGACGAACACTGATTTTGTTAACATGATTGTTTCCCATAATAAAAAAAAAGACACACACAAACAGGAAGCTGTCCGTCCACCTTTTCATGCCCCATGTATGACAATATTTTATTCAAAACAAATCCTTTAACCCAACCCTTGCGAATGTATAGGGGTCTGGCGCAGTCTTTGGCTAAAATGTTGATTGTTTAATCAGTCCATCTTTTCTTGCTACACGTGTGATATCTTATTCAAAACGAATCGTTTAGGCCAACCCCAAGATGGCTCACTGTCTGCTGTAAACACTGATTGATTAATTGTTTATTTGTGAATTAGCTGGCTTCACAACCACCTATGTCAGTGACGTAGAGTTTAGAGCTTAATTGCTGAAATACGATGCTTCAGTGGGATACCTTTTGTAGTCTTTAGAGTTAAGTTGTCAATTTAAACGCAGGCATTCTCGTAATTCCTGACACTCATTTTCATCATTTCTTTTTCAGGAACCTTCTTGGCCCCAAAGACCACAATAACGTCAGATAAAAACCAGAAGAAATCCACCTTAGCAACAACGTGATCGTCGGACTACCCAATCGATTGTTGATCGTAAAGCTGACGCCTATAAGGTAAATATCAATAACAGTTTCATCTATGGTCGCTTTGTCCCCTCTAGCGCTAATGTGCCTATCTTTATATGCACAGCAAACTTAATCTACGGGTCTATAGGTTTTGGCACTAAAGGGATAACTGTGATGAATTTTGGAGCGATGTAATAACTCTGCGTTGTTCACGGCAGTCAGTGATCAAATGTCTTGGTGGCAATTCTAAGCCAGCTCATGTAAAACTACCAGAACCGCCTGGTGTTTCGTCCCTTCCTTATTAATAAACATAAGCGCGAACGCCCACTCAAACTCACATACATGCATATACATATATATATATATATATATATATATATATATATATATATATATATATATATATATATATATATATATATATATATATATATATATATATATATATATATATATATATATATATATATATATATATATATATATATATATATATATATATATATATATATATATATATATATATATATATATATATATATATATATATATATACATACATACATATATATCACCTCATCAAAGCTACCTTCGAGTCATTTTTCATTTTATTCTGTTGCACTAGTGTTTCTCCTATTAATCATTAATCTCACACCCCCCACCCTTCTCTCTCTCTCTCTCTCTCTCTCTCTCTCTCTCTCTCTCTCTCTCTCTCTCTCTCTCTCTCTCTCTCTCTCTCTCTCTTTCTTATTATCCAGGCTAAAATACACAATTGACAATAACTGATGACATGGGAGTTTTCCAGATGGGGGCAATGAGAATATCTGGTGTGTTTCAGTAAAATGCTTTTATTGTTTTTGAGGAAATTATCGACTCAAATTCGTATTCAGTGTATGAAAATCATTCTTTACATCAAAATTCTTATTTAAAGTTAACATCAAGATTCCTATGATAACCTCGTTACTTTAAATCATTATTATTCATCTCAATTAAATATATCCAAAATAATTTTACTTTCGTGGAATTCAAAATAGCTAGTAACCAATAAGGCTTCGTTCTATATGAAATATGCAGAATTAAATAGCAAAAGGCTGTAAAATGATTAACATTATCCTTACCTGTAATAAATGTATATTAATGTAAATTAGATAGCATAGAACATCAATCCATTCATACTGGAAAATTATATATATATATATATATATATATATATATATATATATATATATATATATATATATATATATATATATATATATATATATAATGTGTGTGTGTGTTGTGGGTGGGTATGTGCGCGTACTATTATGGCCACAGTGACCCAGTAACTTCTTTACTGGCAGATATTTTTGGATGTGGGTCCAACTGAACCCCTTGCAGCCATATAGGAAATGACTGAAGAATTCCATCCCAGATGATATTCGAACCCACTAAAGTTAGAAGACTAGTGTCACCGGTTAACCTTTAACTAGAGTGGGTTCGAATCCCTCATTGGAGAGGAGAGGTTCTTCATTAATTTCCAGTTTGATTTCGAAAGGTTCAGTGAAAAATGTATTCAAATAAATTAGGCAAAAGTGAACTTCAGGTAACACTCACCTTGCAATCCCAAAGCCTCCCTGAGGCTGTCGACCTGAAGCCTTGTAATATTATCGGCTTCTCCACCAGAGGGAACGAGGTCGTACAAGAGAGATTCCTCTGTCAACTTCTCGTTTTCCGTCCGTTCTCTGAGTTGTTTAAAATTGAACGAAAATATTTTGAGGTGATTGCGTCATATATTAACACATCGAGATAAATCCACAAATATTTAAAATGGTACGCACATAAACAGCAATATGAAATAGAAAAACCAATCGGTTTCTGTGATTAAAAGTTTTACTCTTTAAATAGGTACGCCCAAAAAAACTATTCAAATCAGAAAAACTAATGCAGTTTCTGTAATTAAAAACCTGGAAGGAAATCAATATCAGTTTTGGTAAGAGTAAGGGATGCTGTGAGCAATGATGCCCCCTCCCTCACAAAAAAAAATAATAATAAAAAAATAGCAAAAACTAAGGGATTCTCACCTAGTCGGATCACCAACCTCTTCGGTCTCAGAAGCCGAACAGATTCCATAATTTCCCAGTGCAAACAGACCTGAAGAGAACAGTTTTAAATTACACTGACAAGAAAATAGTCAAATGGAACCTTCTCCTCTTGCAGAACCGAATTAAATCTCTCTCTCTCTCTCTCTCTCTCTCTCTCTCTCTCTCTCTCTCTCTCTCTCTCTCTCTCTCTCTCTCTCTCTCCGGTTACTTGTTTCATGCCGAGGTAAACATAATGGGTGGTTTAAGAAAAAAAAATACCTAAGAGCCATTTCTTAAGCTGAGGAATATTGTGAATTGTTTGTTGACTTCTAATTGAAACGAAATACATAAAACTGCGAAGCAAAGGCAAGAAATTCCTGTAAGGATAAAAACGCTGCGATGGAAATGCTTGACTCTTGACGTCATACTTCGGGAACTGCTTTTATTGAATAAGAGCGAAAAAATCACACTACTTCGTATTTTATTGATATCATTGATTATTATTAGAGATTTTCCACAAATTTAAGAATGCTATTTTATTCGTTCAGCTTTTTTATTTAGTTTATCATATCAGTGAAGGCCTGCCCCGCCCTGCCAATATGATTTCCAACAAGAGCCTGTTCTTTTAACCAATATGTGTTTATGCACTAACCAACGCTTTCAAACCTATTGCCACATGCGCAGATGATTTTACACTTCATTATTCTTCATTCTTTCGACTCGTATGGGTGGTCTGAGTCCATAGGACAATAACAGGCCTCTTATTCCCTTTACCATTTCACCTCTCATACGGGCCGCATTTTGAGCAAGAGCCCGTGTTGGCCGAAGGCCGACTTAATCTAAACTAAACTACCATTTTCATTCCACCCTTGAAACTCGTTTTCAGTCGCTTCTTTTCAAAAGACGGAATGGAGATACACATCATCTCAGACCTTCACCTCATCAGATCAGAGAGAGAGAGAGAGAGAGAGAGAGAGAGAGAGAGAGAGAGAGAGAGAGAGAGAGAGGGGCTGTGGATGTTTGTCGTTAGCTCCAAACATAACAGATTATACTTCACAGTAGGCTGCTTTTCAGTAAGTCTCTCAAACGATATCTGCTTTCCCTACTGCCCAAAGCTATGTGACACGCCAAATCATTTAGATGTTTTCAACTCGGTCACATTCCTCGTTTTTTCTTCTTACCTTATTTTCGAAATAGCTAAACGAAGTCTTCGTACAGACATATCTGCAATTCTTTTACTTTCATTTTAGGCATCGTATTCATTAAACGCACACCTTATTGTTCTTGGATTTATCAACAATCAATTTAGGCTTCCAACATGATATTTGGATCGCAGTGGAGCGATCCAAAAGGCCAATAACTCGCCTCGCAAACCTTCACGGAATAGGATGTCCTCAGAAAAAAAGAGAAAGAAAGAAAGTGAACTTGGGTGTACCCTCGAACAAGTGAACACAAATCCTAGACAGTTCATTCATGTATACATATACAACGAGATATTGAGACTAATAGATAGCCTACCTTATCTATGCTGTCAAGAAATGAATCTAGTTAAAAATCGGGTGATCTCACCTGAGAGCAGGAGGAACCCTGCAAAGGAAGCAGTCTTTTTCTTCCGTTCCATCGTCCTGACTGAACTGTTTACAAGCCTGGTGCTTAAGCCATACAGCATCGGGTTAATTGCTTGTTATTGATTCTGTAAACACCTAACGAGTTCGAACTCTATATAACTCCTCGAGCGTTTATGTTAATTGTGCAATTTGCCCTTGACGTATATGAGATTAGTCAAGATCTCTCTCTCTCTCTCTCTCTCTCTCTCTCTCTCTCTCTCTCTCTCTCTCTCTCTCTCGTGGCACAACGGTAAGGAAGCTTTGCTCGCCAGCAGTGGACTAATGTTCGATCCTCGTACTCGTTCCCTAGAATCTATGTCTCTGTTGACCTAGGCAGTGAATTAGGTAACAGTTTGTCAGTCAGTCATGCTGGATCGTGGCAGGGGTAGACAGAGAAAGAGAGAAACAACACCAGAAGACATGAGTACTCAAGGCACCCCGTGAAAAATTAAAATGGATGCCATCAAAACAGGAGGGGTCTTGACGAGGTAATGTTCACCCCACACCCGGGTGAAAGTATAATTACTGTATTAGCAATGAGGAAATTGACCCTACATCTATCCGTTTATCTATCTAAAGCTGAGCAACTTTGGGATCTTCGATTTTGGGTGACGTGTCTCTAAAACTGGACGCGCGCTGTTCAGATAGGCCTATGTATATCGGCTGAGCGCCATTGAATCGGACGTTTCCAAGATAGATGCTATTGAAGTGGTTACTTTATCGTTCAGGGAGAGTTGTATGTTCGGTTATATATATTTATATATATATATATATATATATATATATATATATATATATATATATATATATATATGAATGTCTTTACTGTAATCTAACAGTGTACAATATATATATAAGATATAGATATATATAAAAACATCATTTGCGCGTTGCAACTATATTTCTAAGTTCTGCTATCCGAAAAACACATTTTGCGATGTATAAATGGTGTATCGAAATATATGGGCGATGTTTATGTTTTATGTGTGTGTGTGCTTGTATATACTGTACATACATATACATAAAAACGTAGCATTTCCTTACAAATGAAAAGTAATTACAGGAGGTAGAGAGACGTGTTTTAGTTTCGAGATAGAATTTCAGAGAACTCACTCATTATTTTCCACAGAACTAAGTGATTTTCATCTGAGCGCAAAGGCCCAGTTGGAGCCGAACCAAAAATAAAGAATTCAGAATTCGGTATAGGAAGTCACGAATGAATCCTCGTAATGAAAGCCTTTAGATTTAAGGAGTCTGCTGTGAAGACTACAGCCTTCTGGAAGGCTCCAGTTTCCTTGAAATCCGTTCTTAAGGTCATTACTTCCGAAAATATAATCTATCTGTCCCCCTTGTAGCATATTGTGAAAATAAGTCAACTGCATCATCTACAGCAATAGGGACTGATCTGGAGGCCTTCCCCGTGATTGGCTTACCCAAGGACCACCACCCAGAGAGGAGGCCCTTCCCTGGACCACTTCCCTTGGAGAGCCCAGTGCCCCCACCCAGCCAATAAACCCTTCCCTGAGGGAGATTCTGCTCCCCGCACCTTCCGTGGAGGCCCTCCTCAAGGGCTACCTACTCTGGAAGAAACCAGAGACCGCCAGCCTGAAAAGAGGCCCTCTGCT
Source organism: Macrobrachium rosenbergii (assembly GCF_040412425.1). NCBI lineage: Eukaryota > Metazoa > Arthropoda > Malacostraca > Decapoda > Palaemonidae > Macrobrachium > Macrobrachium rosenbergii. The sequence continues at coordinate 44,863,041 of NC_089761.1, read as the reverse complement.
GGGGCTTCCTTTCTAAAAGGACAGTTGGGCCACGATCCAACCAGGACACTGTCCTCAAGGACTGACTTTCCTGGGAAAAGCAAAGACCCTCGCCTGGTTAGAAAATCCTCATCTGGTACTACCTTGCGTAAGGGTGGCCTTTGATTATTGCAAGGTTGGAAGTCTTCCTTAGAGATGGCTGCTGCTCCCTACTTCAATGGAAGCCTTTGTCAGGGATTTCCTTGACCAAGAGGCGGATGGCCCATGCCTGACAGGGAGGCCCTTTTTCATGGCTACCTTCCCCAACTATAACGACCTTTAGTATTTTTATAAACAAAAAATTTTTCAGCGTAAACCCATTACTTGTACAGCTTTTCCTTCCTTATTGCTGGACATTCTCACTGTCAAATGGATCTCACTGCACCTTAAGCATTACTCCTACTGCAGTAATGAGAATGAGTGTATAAGACATTTCGTGACAAACAAATTACGCACTCAGAAGTGATGGGGGTTGCACTTTATTAATGTTATGTCACTCAAAAAATTAATTTCTTAAACATTTACCACATGACTGGAAGCAATTTTGTCTTGCATTTAGACTTATTGATGAATTAATTTCACTGAATAACAGGATATTCTATTTAATTCTGTATATCCGAAGAGCTCTTGATGTATTAATACCAGTAAGGACATAAAGTAAGCTCTCATTTTTAGATACTAAATGGTTGAACATTGGTCATCTGGTCCCAGAGGCTGCCACAGAAAGAAACCCTTCTTAAACTCCCTCAACTTCGAGACCTTTCGTCGAGTTACTGCTTCAAGATTATGGCATACCACATATCTGCTGTGGTAGTCTATGACCATTAAAGGATCAGATCCAATTTCTTTTTCTTACTTGTTGGGCAGCGAGTTTGCTTGCAGTATAGTATGAGGTCTCCATCACACTTCAATTTGCCACAGGTGTTTGGCTTCTTGCATTTCTTAAGATTCTACGGCCAGATCCTTCCTTGAAGTTGCTTCCTTCTACTAACCAGAGAGGTCTGTGATGTGTATGGGAAGGAATGATTGAATGAATCATGAAATTTAGACAATTAAGCACTTTCAGCCATACAGTTGTTAAGAAAGTAAAAAAGTGTTAGTTGGAGTGGTTGAACAAGATAAAGATATCCTGAAAATAAATGAGATGAAGTATACTGAAACCAGAAGAAAACCTCACAGTTACGCAAAGAAGTAATAGTTAAAGAAGTTAGATAGCAAGATGGAAGAAAGGAAGTGAGAATGGATGTAAGTACAAACCTAACAAGTGGGTGCAGCTGGGGGATGAAGAGCTGCTGTAACACCTTAAGGAATGCCTGCTGTACAAAGTGTGAGGTTCACTGAAGACACTACCCTTCTCGTAAGTGCCATGCATGGAGATGTACTGCTGTGGCTGTCTGGGACGTCTCCAACTGTCAGGCTTCCTTGGTTCTGTTGACAGCCAGGCTGTTGTTGCCAAGCTCAAGTCTGGGAAAGGTCTGGCAGCAACTTTTCTATCCAGCAGTGCAGAGCAGACAGGATGAGACGTTCAGCATGTCACCGAGGCTTGGATGGCTGTAGCAGCAATGTTCCAACTCTCCCGATCATCACTCACTGTGACAGATTTCTTCTAAACTGGAATTCTGGGCTGCTGCTTCTATCAATTTTATGACCTTCTATAGTTACAACAGCTTGCGTGCTGATTATTATTTGTAGTCTTAGGAAGGGTGGCTCTCCAAAGATTGTCGCCTCCACTGGCAAATGGATGGCAATTTCCTCGCTCAACTGTTTCTTACATACTCGACGGGTTATGGGGTTTGGTGCTATGAACATGGTTCTAATTCACCCTTGCCATTGGTTCTCAAAATAACAAACTTCTCTTCGGTGGCTTTCACTCTTTTCATTCAACAAATGCTCAACCTTACTTCTTGGCTGTCGTCCTTAAAGCCTCCTTGTCACTTTTTGGGTGGCAGACAATTTCTTCCTGATTTTTGCCCCTCAAATCAGTGTCCCTGATTACCATTGCCCATTCGAAGCATGTCAGTGTTCTTTGTACCTTTTATGATGGTCTCTCAGTTCCTGATCTTAAGGGACTTTGTTTGCCCAAGACTCATGTCACAGTTTCTCCTTGTAAGGGCTCATTCTTGGATTTCTTTAGTTTGCTTCTTTGTCCTGCTATTTCCCAGAAGTTTATTTTCTCAGTCCTTTGGAGGCTCTCAAGTCATGCCTCCAACAGCTTCCTCCTTTCCTGTCCTCTCTTACTTGTCAATCCCTTCTCCCAAGCCATCAGAATCGATCCCTCTTTTGTGTCAGCTGGGGCCAGTTCCTGATTGAGCACAATATTTCTCAGGAAGTGCACACAGGTCACGATCAACAACCTTAAGGTTCAAGTGTCCTCCTCTTACCAGCTATGAAGTATCAGCAGGAGCTACCTTGGAATGTTTCTTTGATATGTAACAGTTCACATGCCTCTCCACACTCACTACAAGACATCAGGGAGGATGTCAAATTTTATCAAGCATCCACCAGTACAGTATAGGAATTCAGTTAAAATTTTTTAGGATATCAGTAGGATGAAGAATAAGGACCAAAATATTTTTGAACTCACATAAAAAGAAACCATACCACAGCCACACTTTTAGTTAGGCAATTAGTTAGGGAATAATTTTGCCAACTTGTAATAAAAAGTTTCTGACACTGTAAGTAGTACATCTTAGACATTTCTACACTTTGTATATATTGCTACATGTTAGTATTTTTCAGCACTGCAATAACAACAAAGGGTATATCAGTCTTCAGACACAATATTATAAAATTACCAAGCTTATATTTGCTTAAATGAAAGAAATATAAACACTATAATGTATTTCCTTTAGATACATGATAAATTGGGTAACATCAAATGAGAAGGTGGAGGGAATTACAGAAACATCAAAGATATAAAAATATTTATTGGCAACAACTATACAAGTGTTCTCTTATACCAAAATACATTAAATGGAATGAATTTTGTTATCATATTGCAGCTCATTATCAAATACCCCAAAATACCCCATTATTATGAATACCTGTATCCATAACAGCAATATAAACTTTATTAAAAATAACTCTTAGCAAAATTTAAGCAGCAGTTGTAATTCTCTGATGTCCTATTGCAACCATTCCCTGAATCACTTATTATGTCTAAAAGTAAAAGGGAAAGATATTATGGAACTTTATTGCCACTTCTAATTATAAAATGATATATCACAGTATTTACTGTGTTAACAAGAATAACAAGTGAAAAATAAACAAAATGTCATAGAACAAAATAAAAAATGTCATAAATTCTGAGATAATACAACTTCTAAGACTAAAATAAATTCTAAAACATCAGCTGCCTTCTGTTTCACAAAGCTTTGAAGGGAATCTACTATTTGATCTGACTTTCAAATAATTATAAAAAAAATTCTCAGGCATTTTGTAAAAATGGATTTCAATGTAGCAAAGCCTGTGTCATCTCTCACTGTTTCAATCTCTTAATGAAGATTAGTTTAACCCTTAAGAAATGGTCTAAGTGACCTTAACAACAGAAACTTGCCAAGATAATATTCCACAGTGTATCAAACAACTCTGAGAGTCTACACTTGAAAAAATTCCAATACTGTAGTACTTTGTTTCCTTCGCACGAATAGTTACAGGATGACATGACAACTAAATATAAAATCCACATAACGTAAAGTTGAATGATAATAATAATCAGGGCTACAAAATCTTCCAATTGTTAGAAAAAATTCTCCATTAATACACTTTCCAACAAACAAATCTCACTTTCAAAGTCAGCAAAGACTGGAGCATTACAATAACTGACAAGGGTAATGTCATAGGTCACAAAATGGCAGGCACAAGTGATCAACATTTCACAAGCAAAACTAGGTTGCATCTACCCAAAGCCCCTATGCCCTAGTAACCTCTTAAAAATACTTGGATAACGACAGAGGTTTAAATAACTTAAAAAATTCCCTTTCTGACAATAAGCTGTTAATATCTTCTATTACAGGGTACTGTAATGGGCATTGTTTGGTAGTAGTGTGAGGGCATTAATAAATTTAAGAACACTTGAAAAATACTGTACAATTCTTGTTGATGTGTTCACTGCTAAAATACAATGACCACTAATTGTATCTACTACACATAAAAAAAATATAAAGAATACCCCCAAAATAATTTTAACATTGACCAAGTATCATTATGTACAGCAAATAACTGACTCTTCAAATTATCAAGTTAGTTCACTTTTGCTACAACATTCTTAGCAGCCTCTTCAAAATCACTTGTAATAAACACATTGCAGCCAGATTCTTTAATGATGCGCCTGGCCTCAATTACATTGGTACCTGAAATAAAAAAAACTTTCTGAGACACCTGTATTTGAAGTTCAATCTCCAACTCAACAAATATATTAAGAATTATAATTTAGAAAAAATGAGAAAAAGTTTATATTATAGTGATTTTCATCTGTACCAATAAAGTGCAACTGAATATGAATGGGCGAATAGAAAATTTTGTTCGAAAATAACTATTTTTTAATGATCTGTATCATTTTTAGATATACAGACCAGAGTCTTTTATACAGGAATATCCTTTGCACGAGCTAGGGCAGTCATTAAACTTGGTAACAAGATCATTAATTAGTGGGTATGGGGGGTGTACGGGGAAATAACCCTCACTCACCTTACATCACCATTCATTATTTTACAAAGTGGGGTGGTTTGTAGACCCAGTGAGAATACAAATTACTTCCAAATTTCAAATTTGTTTTTTGTTCCTATGGAAATACAAACCATCACCTTTCATGCATGCAAGGGGATGGTATGACTCCTTCAACCTCCTGCTCAGTCTAGCAAATGGGTTGACAGAGGGATATGGGGCCCTGTGCATGCATGAGCCTCTGCTTGAGAGAGAGCACTCGGGTAAGGAAAAACATTAGGAGAACCATGACATGCACCAAAGATGAAATCATGCCAGTAGGAAACTTATTCTAGCTAATACCAAGCAACAGGTTCAGAATAAGTTCTACTTCCCCTCAACCCACCCATGTAAAAAGGGAGGAAGGAGGGAGACACTTCTTGGAAACTAAATTAAGACTGAATGCCTGAGGTGTAGTTACTTGTATCTGGTCAGAATCCAGCAGATACTTAAGGCCTACATGCTGCTCCAAAGGACCAAGGGAGGAAGGTAAGCCAAGTCACTCCAAATTTATATCCACAGACTTCTACTAAATTAAAGTACTCAGGAAAGATCATTTTCTGTCTGGATGACACTTGTCCCTACATAACTTATTGACCTGTCACCACAGGTCCAAATGAGAAGTATCCTAGGACACGGAGATGTTCCTCAAGCAGTATGTAAAGGTTACCAATCATCCTCCTCTGAGGAGTCTTCCTCTCATTTGATCACCTTACGAAGCCAGAAAGAAAGGGTATTCCTGGACCCCACCTCCTTGCACTTGGCTCTACTATCAAAAAGGCACTGACACCCCAGTATCAGAGAGTAGGTCTTATCTGATGACACAGAGATAGCAGAAGAGCATCTCATCTGGGTCACAACCAACCAAGTCTCAGAGAGAGGGAATTAAGAAACTCCTGCATCTCCTGTCAGGGGATGACAGGTTCTGAGTTCTCACCACAGACTCAAGAAAAAATGAGAACGAGGAAGATCTCAATCCCTCTGAAAACTGAGAGACAGGACTCTACCCTTTTCAGAAGCTGAGAGAAAAACAAGGACTTAAGGAGTCCTGGAGGAGCCCTGGAGGATGACAGATACATTTAACTCCAGAGGTCACAGCTCCTGGGGTAGACAAAACTGTTCAACCTCTCATTAGCATGGATAACTTTACAAAAGTGGAAAGATCCAGGCCCTTCAGTTTCCATACCTGTGACAAAGCTGAATGACAGTGTTTCACCGTGGCAATAGACAGGAGTTCATCTCGACAAAGGTGGGGAGGAAGTCTGCAGCCCATTGAACAAGACATTCCACCCATAAAGACACTCCTCTTATGAAACCACTTTCCTGGGTACAGAGGAATGATGGGGGTGGACAGACATCTCACTAGCAGTCCTGCAAGAAAAAACCCTCTCTTGCAGGATATGCTTGATAACCTCATGTGAAGCTGGATTGCACAACCTGGTGTTACCTCTGAACGTGTGTGGCTGACACAGGAGAGCAGCCATGGGAATCTTTCTAAGAGCCTTGACCAGGAGAGTCAGCAAATCGAAGTACCACTTGGCATGAGGCCAACGATGAGCCACAATGATCATCCTGAGACCAGAAGTGATGAAAATACTGTTCGCCATTCTGTGGATCAAACTGAAAGGCAGAAAAGCACAGATATCCAGACTGTCCCATCGGTGTTGGAAAGCACCTTCCATCACTACCCAAGGATCTGGCACTGGAGTGTTGAACACAGGAAGCTTCCTATTCAGCCTGATGACAAACAAATCAAGCATTGGAGAACCCCAAAGCTCGAGGAGCAACTGTGCTATGTAAGGGTGTACAGATCACTTCATCCCCACAATGGCACATTAACCCACCCATGCATGGATCTACAATGCCAACTGAGACAGGGCCATAGACATCATGCCTCCCTGTTTGTTGATGTATGCCACTACAGTTGTTTTGTTGCTCATCAGCACTGACAAGTGACCTACCAACTGCTCTTGAAATGCTTGCAATGCTAACCAAGCTCCCTGCATCTCGAGAATGTTGATGAGGAGTGTCCTTCGACCACACTCCTGAAACAAATGTGCCTTTCAGGTGTGTGCCCCAACCCTCCTTTGATGTGTCTGAAAACAAAAGCATCTCTGGATGATATCCCCCCCCTCTGCCCTCTCAACTCATGGACACACATTGATAAGGGAGGTCTCAGTGAGCTAACTAGCGATGCTCCGTTGCTGCTAAGGTTTATATCACCTCTGCAGAAAGAGCAGAACTTCTAAGTCTCCTGTTGGATGGGTACTTTAAAGTACACATCTTTCAAGTCTACCAAAAGCATCAAGTCGCCTTCCCTGACGGATTCCAGGACTAAACTTAGTTTCCATCTTGAAACGAATTTGAAGGACAGACTGCAGGAGAAAGCTTGAGTATATGTCTTCCTCCCTACAAAAGGAACAGTACCTGTGGGGACCTACCATTACAAGAGACATGAAGAGCCCAAAAAGGATAGTCACATCCCTCGCAACAGTATATTGTTGTTTTTCTCCATCATTAAGGAGAAAACACAGTTGAGGAAATAACAACAAAACAGCAACTAAAAACAATCCAGCTAATCATCAAGTATTTAACAATGGAAGGAAGAGAGACCACAGCAAAATGTCAACTCTTCACAGTGGCTGACAAAAGAGTTAGTGGTGACAAAACATGGGTAAGATTATTCCCACATTAACCATCATTAACGACTCTCTTACCAGGTTCAATGCCTGCCACAGCTCGCACTGAGGATACTCTGATATATAAAAGGCGATGGTCAGTATATTACCTCAGGAACAGTTTGAATTGACAGATTAAACATAATCAAAATCTCTCCCTTAACTAAAATCACTGCAATACATCTTTTGCACCTACAATATCAATGATGGATATCAGTGTTTTAAAAACACCCCCAAGCCTTTACTTACCCTCAAGTCTTACAATTGTTGGCACAGTAATATTTGTTGAGCTGAACACCTTTACAAGACCTGAGGCTATAGTGGCACAATTGACTATTCCTCCAAAAATGTTTACGAAGACAGCCTTCACTGTTGCATCTGTAACATAAATATACATTCATTAGATGTAAATTTTAAATACAACTTTTGGATAGTAAATGATTTTGCTTGAACAAAAACTTGAAAGTCCAGATTGATCATTCAATGGCACTAATAAATTTAATACTGCTCTGGTTTTAGAGTTTGAGCTTTAATAAATTTTTTAACACTTGATTGTCATTCAATCTGGTTTTAGAGTTTGAGCATTAAATAAGCTTTAAATATTCCCAAACAAAGGACTCCATAGTCTTAAATTAAGAATATTAGCTATGAATTTATGTAATGATGATTTAAATGAAATTTCTTGTATTTCAAAATATGCAACAGATGATTTTCATAACCATGTCACAATGGAAATTTAGTGAACTTACATCATATAATGTGATGCCTTCAACCTACAATGTTACCTTTATGTAAGCCATCCTTAAATTTCATAAAAACCCTCTAAATTATTTGTAGGTCAACCATACTACTACAACTGCCTCAACTTATGACTTTATGACCACATGCCTATCTACTCTAATTTTGGCAATGCCAATGCCATTAACAATATGGTAATTCTAATCAACAAAATATATATTTACATATACACAATGGCACTTTTCATGTGGACTGTCATAGGATACTCAAACAAGTAAACAGATAAAGGGAACACTAAGTGCATCATGCCAACAACCCTCTATTTTAATTACAGATCCAGCATTAAAATGTTCATGTATCAAAGGCACAATTTCCCTTGACTTTTAAGTGACATGCCCACTCATCCTTACTCCTCAAAGCATTCTCTAGCCAAAGACTTGGAGAAAACTAAAATTGTCATATATCTTTATGCAAGACATTTACCTGAAGTTACAATCCTAAGAGCTTCCTGTACTTGATCTTCATTCACACCACCACCTAAATCCAAGAAGTTGGCAGGAGAACCTCCGTGCAGTTTAATAATATCCATGGTGGCCATGGCTAGTCCAGCTCCATTAACTGTGAAATATAATTAAAGAACATTTGTAGCAAACCAACATTTGACATTTCAATCTTAACTGAAAAAATAATGTAAAACAAAACAGAGAAAGAGAGTGTGCATTTCCTGTCAAACATACCCAAACAACCAATACTGCCATCCATGCCAATGTAGCTAAGGTTGTGGCTGGCAGCTTCTACTTCTCTTGGGTCACTTTCAGTGGTATCTTCTTCTGCAAAGATCTCCTTTTGCCTGAAATATATTTAGGTCTTCATTGGCTACTGTTTTACTGCTTAAAAACAACCCTTTAACAATAAAGTGATGTAATAGAATCTTTGGTGATTTCCAAAATGTGTGGAAAAATTTACTTGTATTTATTGTATTCTAAAATATCTAATTTGGTAAGGACCTTTGAAAGAACAGTCTAAAGCTCTGACAAAGAGTAGGTCTGTGTTCTTGTGTGGGGATCATGTTTGCCAAGAAGCCAAGGTCATTCTTGCATGCAATTCACAAAAGTAAAACCAGATCACTGATTAAACTAATTAAAATGGAACTTTGAAAACAGTCCTACTCTCAAAGAAATATCAAAGGAAGGAAAAACAATATCACTGAATCAGCAATGTGAAACAGAGTGACCTGAAATGTTTCATTATGATATTTTCCTAAATCTTTTCATTTCTCTCAATGCTAGTGCCAGCACCTTGCTGGAGAATGTAATGGTTAACTCAGCACACCTTCACATTAAAATTTGAAATTAAAATGATAGTGCAAATATTTCTAATAATATTACAATATTATCATCTTTCTGTTTTTTGATTAATTCAAAATGTACCAAGAAAAATTCATTTTCCAAAGAGTATCCTCTCCCTTATTCACACTACAGTACTAGAACCATAGGGGTGGCAAATTTGAATGAAAAATTAAGTGTCTATGGCCCATCCTGAGCCTCTGCAAGTCTAACTATACCTTCCAATTTACATAGCAAACACAAAAAAGACTATCAATTGCTTGTCCTCATACCACGTCAAATACTTTTTTCATATCACCATATGACATCTTCCTTTTCACAAATTACTTTTTGTAGTCTTCTCCTCATTACTGAATCTATGGCAGCAAAAGCAATACTGTATAGTGTTAAACAAGTTCAATATATTAAATACAATAAATGCCAGAGTATACCTTTGATGAACCATTACCCCAGGCTAGTCTATCACAACCTCAAGCAAACACTCCCATTATCTATTGTTTAATATGCACCTGCTTTCTACCTGACAGTGTGCAAAAGTCAATAAATAAACCAAGCCCTTAGTATGCAGAGCTTTGGCTGGCAGAACAACTGATGTAAGTCTTCCATTAGAAAAAAAAAAAAAAATGAAGAGCTATACTCAAATTTATGATCCCAGACAACCAGCGCTGCAGTGTATATTTACATAAGCACTTGTAACCTAAGCCAAATGTTTACAGTAACACTTGTGACCATAGCTGAATCTTGGCAAGGTACACAGCCTATCATATGCATACAGTGTAAATCAATAAACCCTTACAAAACAAACATTACAGAACATAGCATACCATACAGCTCAGTTAAAAGGTTGAAACCATGCAGTCAGTCACAGGAACCAGCCACACATGACTGAGGACAATTCTGTATAATTATGCCATTCTTTACCACCATGAAAAACTCTACCAATCAGCACACACAATTCCTCACAAACCAAGCCTCCCTGAGCACCAATTACTGAAGAGAGCAAAAGACCATTCAACCCATAATCCCAGCTTGCTGTCATCTCACATCAAAAGTGATTGCTCTTACCACTGTAAAATTACTGGCCAGTAGTTTCAACCTGTAAAATGGCAGGCACAGTAGGTGGGAAACAGCATGGGATATACAACATGGAGGATCCATTTGAGATTGCTACATTTAAATGGGATTCAAGCAAATGCAATTTGCATCCATTTAACAACCACAATATTTGCTCTTTTCCTTCACACAAAATTGCAGTTATAATTCTAATTTTTCCTTCACAGAAACTGCACAAACACTACTTGTAGCCCTACAAAAGAACATTCAGATGTAAAAATAACACTGTATACTTATTCTTCAATTTTAGGAATAATTTAAGTTGTCTCAGAATGAGCTGTTCCTAGTCAGTTATTCCAAGTTTAATGTCACTATATTCCTAATGGACTCTAATAATTTAAGGCCTAAAGAAATAACAACTAGCAAAAAGATTAAAGATATCTAAATTTTCATCAACTTTCTCCAAACATCTGGAATCTATGGCAAAACTTTTCAAAACTTCTACTCTCTCACCAAAGCCTTAAGGCACCAGAATGGTTTCTGCCCTTCTTTTGTTTTTCAGTGATATTCATCCTCTATTCAGTAGGCTGGAGAAATACTTTTAGTTGTTCTTACTATCTCTAAGTCAATCTTCATTCTTATATAAAAACCTCTGTTATCCATACAAGCTTCAACTCTTTCTGTAAATTCAATACTAACTTTTTTCTTTAAGTAATAAAGCATACACCCACCTGATGTCCCCAGCAATTCTATGGTGTCTACAGTTTACCTTGAAGTGTTTGCCTCTTATTGTTTAACTGATTTTCTAAGGCCAAATGAGTGGGGAGTTTTTAATTTAATCATTGTTGGTACCTTCATACTGTCCTTCTTTCTTATTTTTCTTCGTATTCTCAAAATATTACGGACTATCTTGGTGAAAACTCATAATGCAAATTTTTTACACTGCCTATAAGAATGATTAATTTTTTATCAAAATTCATGCAAATTTTTTACACTGCCTATAAGAATGATTAATTTTTTATCAAAATTCTTTGCTTTATCTCCCCAGCAGTATATATATTTTCTCTTTTAGAGTATTGTATGCTTTTATATTAGCTGTTTTTATTTTACTTTCCTGACAATTAAGCCGAATACATTTTCCCAAATTAACGGACCATATTTAGCTTCACACACGCTATCTCTTCAGTGTGAGAAGCAATTGCTTCTTCTAAGGTAAACATACTGTGTATGTCTTCTTTATATAGAACTGCATATCAAGGCCTAGTTGAACTACTGCATAACACTACAGCTCATCAAAAGATTTGTGGCTACAAATATGTATTGCCCTAAACAAAGGACTGCTACAATCTTCCAAAAGAGCTTCAGTTCTTTCTTTCTTTTTTTTTTAGGCAACTGACATTTCATCTTGGTGGTAATTTATCATTTCAGGTGAAGAACAATGATTAACTTCCCTACACTGCTCTATGATTTTTAGAAAGCTGACAGCTACTAAATATCTCCTGGCATTTACAAATCACAAAGGAAGAGATCTGACAACCATAAAGGTTTTTTTATCAATGCTTTAAATACACTAAATATTTTTTGTTAAATGTTGAAATTCAAAGCATGAGAGGATTATACACTACTTCAACTCATTAAGTTTTCTGATGAAATGTTTAAGGGTGACGACAATCTGAGGCACATCTTCCTCAACGGTAATTTGCCCCTTTAGCTATTAAAATTACATTATATGCACTTATTTAAGAGCTTCAAACAAACACCACAATGTTAATTTGGGATACACAAGAGTACATAGTTTCAAGAACATGGAAAACACCAATAGAAAAACAATACCAACCTAAATTCAGCATTATCATCAAACTGAATTTTGGCATCCACAGCCACAACTTGTCCCTGAGGAGTTTCTATCAATGGGTTGATCTCAATTTGTGTGGCATCTACATGAAGAAACATATTCCAAATGTTTTTAACCTCCTGTGCACACTGAAAATAAGGCAATGGCTTTGAATTTCACCATAGTAATCAGTTAATTTAAAGTTTAGTAATGTGCTTACGAACTATTTTGACACCTACTTAACTGCTGCAAACTCGTTCTTAGCATGCTAACTATATAGTGCACCACCTACCTTACTGCTCTTATCAACATTAGCAAGCATCCAAAATAATGAAAGTACATAACAAGAAAAATTATCTGACTTTAAAAAATATAAAAGTTAATGAAATATATAGATGGAGCCTCCTAAAAGTTCAATATCCTACATCAAAACAATAGCAAAATATTTCAGTGAAGCTCATTAGCTGCTGCTACAGTATATGTTATGTAATAAACTGCTATTTTAAAACGAGGGCTTTTTCTATATACAATGCAGTACAGATTAACTGATTAGCCTGGACTTCTTCACAATAGGTGACACACGCTACTTACTTTTTCACGCAATTCTCCTGTAAATTTCAAAAAGTCTGCTACCTTCAAGGCCATTTCACTGGTTAGCCCTTCATAGATGTCAACGGGCATCGTTAGAAGACGCTCAGGTGTCTTTTCTGCAACTTCTTCAATATCCATTCCACCATCTGGGCTTGCTATTAAGACAGGCCCATTATGTTCCCTGGCAGAATATAAAAGGTTGTTGTAATAAAATCCCCAATATATGAGAAATAAATACCTTATCTAAAGAACAATGAGCGACATTAACATACAATATAAAACTTTAATCATATCTTGAAAAGATATTCTTATTAAACTTGGAAGCAACAAAGTCCATGGATACCAGTGAAACTTAGCTATACTTTTTAAATTTAACATAACATACATCTCTAATGGGTTTACTGGACATACCAGTTGCTGCCACTATATAACTCCATTCCTGATTATGTTACATGAAGGAATGGGTGAGAGTTAAAAGGGAACTTGGTGACAGGTTAGTGAGGAAAACCAACTTACAGTAGTACTACTATGGTCAAAAAGATGCGACAAACTGACTGATACAAATATCCGTGACGGAGAGCCGCTTTAACAACTGACATCTCCATACCAGAAGCTCCTCATGAACAACAAGCCAATAAACTTCATATCATGCTGTCTTGTCAATTATCATCACTGTTAAATAACTTCACAAGTTTGAGTGACATTGGACTCACAGGGGCCAGTTAAAGAACTAGCTCATTGGCTCCTAAATGAGGTAAGACACTTCAGTGGTCAGTTCCTCTATGTGGAACTGTGTAACTTGGACGAAACCATTAACCCTTGCCAACTGGCTTTTGAAATTGTTTGAACAAAATGAAAGAACTTGCATTAACACCATTCACTGTATAAAGGTGTATTCTAACAAAATGAAAAACCGGGGATGTCAGTGGTAACTTTCTCAACCTTTTCAATGTAAATCTTCCAGTTTTTCGACTGCCATGTCGACCATGACCTGAAACCTGTCAAGAATGCCACCTTGATTCAGATATGGATGTCTTTTACTTGACTATTCCGTTAATTTCATTTAGTGCAAATAGCCTTCATTTCTTCAGTAACGCTGATATTAACCCTTAAACGCCTATTGGACGTATCATATGTCGACTAAAATTGTCTGTTGGGTGCCTAGTGGGCGTACCATCGTCGACTACAAAAATTTCAACTTTCGGTCAACTTTGACTCGACCGAAATGGTCGAAAAAACGCAATTGTAGCTAAAACTCTTACATTCTAGTAATATTCAATCATGTACCTTCATTTTGCAACAAATTGAAGTCTCTAGCACAATATTTCGATTTATGGTGAATTTTTGAAAAAACTTTTTCTTCTTTTGCAGGCAGTAACTTCGGCGAAAATTTCATAAATTCTTTCGTCATTTTGTCGTAATTTTTGCACTATTCTATATTAGCCGTTACATAAAGTTTTATATATAAAAATGTGCGCAATTTCATGTACAATACAGCAAAATACAACCCATGATTGTAGCTTTTATCAGTTTGGAAATATTTTCATATAAACCACGATAACTGCCAAAATTTCAACCTTGGTCAACTTTGATTTCGACAGAAATGGTAAAAAACGCAATTTTAAGCTAAAACTCTTACGATCTAGTAATATTCAATCATTTACCTTCATTTTGCAACCAATTGGAAGTCTCTAGCACAATATTTCGATTTATGGTGAATTTTTAAAAAAACTTTTTCCTTACGTCCGCCAGAAATTCTTTAAATCACGTTGTCGTAATGTTTGCACTGTTTATATTAGTCGTTACATAAAGTTTTATATATGGAAATGTGCGCAATTTCATGTAGAATACAACAGAAAATAACTCATGGTTGTAGCTTTTATCAGTTTTGAAATATTTTCATATAAATCATGATAACTGCCAAAATTTCAAGCTTCGTCAACTTTAACTCGACCGAAATGGCGATAAACGCAATTATAAGCTAAAACGCTTACATTCTAGTAATATTCAATCATGTACCTTCATTTTGCAACAAACTGGAAGTCTCTAGCACAATATTTCGATTTATGGTGAATTTCTGAAAAAAAAAATTTTTCCTTACGTCTCTGCGCGGTAACTTTCGGCGAACATCTCAGAAATCTTTTCGTCATGTTGTCGTAATGTTTGCATCGTTTTACATTAGTTGTTACATAAACTTTTATATATGAAAATGTACACAATTTCATGTAGAATACAACAGAAAATAGCTCATGGTTATAGCTTTTATCAGTTTTGAAATATTTTCACATAAATCACGATAACTGCCAAAATTTCAACCTTCGGTCAACTTTAACTCGACTGAAATGGTTAAAAACGTAATTTGTAAGCTAAAACTCTTACATTCTAGTAATATTCAATCATTTAACTTCATTTTGCAATAAATTGGAAGTCTCTAGCACAATATTTCGATTTATGGTGAATTTTTAAAAAACATTTTCCTTACGTCTGCTTGTGATAACTCGGCCGAACATCTCAGAAATTCTTTCGTCTCGTTGTCGTAATATTTGCACTGCTTTATATTAGTTGTTACATAAAGTTTTATATATGAAAATGTGCGCAATTTCATGTACAATACATCAAAAAATAACTCATGGTTGTAGCTTTTATCAGTTTTGAAATATTTCCATATAAATCACGATAAATAGAAAAATTCGACTTTCGGTCAACTTTAACTCGACCGAAATGGTCGAAAAAACTGCAATTAATAGCTAAAACACTTACAGTATAGTAATATTCAATCAATTAGCTTCATTTTTTCAACAAACGGGAAGTCTCTAGCACAATATTTCGATTTATGGTGAATTTTGAAAAATACATTTTTTCGTCCGCTGGCGTTAAAATTCATGCATCATTTTGTGATATTTTCTCTGTGTTGCTTTGATCGTTTTAAAATTTTTATATACCAAAATCATCGCAATTTAGTGTACAATACAACTAAAAAAATTAACTCATTAGCTTTAACCGTTTTGCTTACAGCGCCATTTGTATACAATTGTTTTTTTTTTTGCTGTCATATATTCCAATATTTATATATGATAATGATATTTTTTTCATTTCTGATGGTTGCATACTAAACTTCAGGCAATGACAAAAAAATGAGCCAAAAATGAACTCTTAATCTAAAAAACTAAGCGTGCTGTGATTTTTTGAAAAAAAAAAAACTTTTTTCCGCTTGGCACTAACTCACGAATGCGCGGCATACGGAGACGTTTTTTGTAAATAGGGCCGGCGTTAAAGGGTTAATATAATGTATATGGTTTGACTTCCAGGTTTTATTTTTCTTGGTACACAGGTTGATTATCACCAGTTAAACAGATATCAGTTAACTAGAAAAAGATGTTTAAGCTAATAAAACTCATTATCACAGCATCTCAATGGAAAAACTAGCTTCCAATGGCATGCTGTTTCTTGGGAAACCTCATTACCCAACAAGAATACAATACTGTAAAGATAAAGGGGTCATTGCAATCCTTTTAATACAGACTGCTACGATGTTAAACACTTCATGTGTGGAAGGAAAAAACACTATGAACAATTTCATGATGGTGTTATATAAACCTTATAGTAAGTCTGGTTATTATAGTGTCCAAGCAAAACTGTCAAATAAGCTTGCCAAATGTACTCCTAGAAGAGCACATCAAAACAACACTTAACATTTTACAAATTAAAAATGAATATTTAGAAAGAAAACATGAATTACAGACCAACCTGTCCATCAGAATGCAGAAGTACGTTTCACGAAGAATATCCACAGATTCAGCTACCATAACTTTGTTGACCAAGATGCCTTCTTTTGGTGTTTGTTTGGTGATCAATTTGTGCCCAACCATTTTTTCAACAAGGCTCTTCACTTCGTTTGGGCTGTCAATTATTGAAAAACAAAGATAACAGGTTAAAAGTTTTAAAAATATTTAGAACTCCTGCATGTCATGGTTAAGATACATTTCAAACGGTTAAGTTTCATATATACAAACCATTAACTGGGAAAAGCCCCACTTCTCATCTTTTTTTGATAGAAAAACCAGATTCTGAATCCTTGACTTGTTAGCAACAGTAAGGCAGACAGGTGAAGCCCACCCGACTTCTCACTTGGCGATTAGGACTTTTACCCCTTGGTGAGGGTAAGTGCCTACAAGTGCAGCATGCTACAATTAAGTGTTGAAAAGTTCTTTCACTGCCAACTGGACTACTGTATTTTACTCTGTACTCTCTTTCTACCTTGACATTTAATTTCTTTAAAAATTTTTCCTGCTCTAATTTTTTACCATTGTTCAACAGCAAACCCTTCAAACCAATTCTATGAACTACAAGAAACTGGACACATTTGTCTGGATAATCCAGTTCATGACAAAATTCAATTTTCCTCTTTGCATTTGATAAGCTAAGGAAGAGTCAATAAAAGGGTACAAAGAAAACTATGACCGTTCTTCATTTTTAACTTTTCACCTGTTCCTTGTAATCTCTCCTTACTTGGTTGTCAGATTTCTCCAACTTTTTATTTGTCAGATTTCTCCAACTTTTTATAAACTTTCTCGTACCCCTCATTTCATAACAAATACTTTGATCTAACCCTACTGCAAGTCTACAAACCAAATCTATCTCTATGTCTTCTTAAGCTACTTGATGAGGTAACTTGAAGATAACACACATGTCACCATGTGTATCAAAATTCTGGAGATCAGACATAAACAGTACCTTTTCAATTACAGGTTAGCAAATAATTCTGAGTGTATGGTAAAACAATAAAATAAAATAACACTGATAAATGGACAAAAAATAAAAAGTAAAAACTTCTTTACCCTTTGGATAGTTAACTTTTACTTGTTCGTAACTTTATTAAGCATATACAGGTGTAATGCCTTTCCTCCATGCATAAGAACCAATCCCACAAACTTGTACCAATCAAGGGCCAAATGCTCCTACTGCCAAACAAGCTAAGTCCTCCAATGATGCTTCAACTACCAGTTACTCTTTCATATGACTACATGTCACTTATCCAGAATTCAGCTTCCAATTTATATCAATATGCCTTCGTTTCTCATCATCTATTATTATTTTGTGCTTTTGAACTGTTTTTGGAAAAATTTTCTATGGTTTCTCTAAACTTGGAGGCACTAATTCAGTAGTGTTTTGTGCTGGGTGGGGGAGAGTTGCATTTCCACTGCCCTTCTCAACATATTATGAATATCATACTTCAGTTTTTACAATTTTGAATTTTTCATGCTTTCATTCTCATCTGGGGCATAATGCATCGTGTTTAACCTAAAGTAAGATGGCTGCTGTCCTGTTTTTTTCTTGCAATAATCAGTTGTTTTTTGTTCTCTCCTTGTTTGTGTTAGTTTTTATTTTTTTGTTATAACTAACTGAAATTGTGCTATTTTACATGTCTGAAAATTTCATTTGATTTTCCATTTTTGGTAGACAGGAAATTGTACATTTTCCTTGGGCTTTGAAACCATGGTATGGAGTGGTGCTGAGTGTTTACCATTCTCCAACATACAAGTCAGTGTTGCCTAGGAAGCCTGTAGAACATAACTATTTGAAGGGAAAAAAGATATACCCTCCTGAACTCTTTTGCTGAGATAAGTATTTTAGAGGAAAAAACTACTTTCTGGGAATTAGAGAGGAAAAATACTACTTCCTGAAATCTTCTACTGAATAATCATTTTGGAGGGACAAAAAGACAGTGACTCCTGACCTCCACTATATTAGTGTTAAGTACCTGAAAAGGCTTGAACAAGGGCTTATAATCCATTACATCCTGCTGTTGGTATAATTAGCATTGTTTACTTAACAAGAATGCTCAGTCACATTTCTATGATCACAGGGCTCACCCAAAATTGTTCCTATGCAAGGTGACATTTGAAGTCTTGTAAAAATCAAGATCTTGAGCATATGGACAGGAAGGGCCTTGAAGGAAAAGACAAGAAGTCAAATGCAAAAACCATGTGCAGAAAGGACACTATAAAACAACATGTCCCTTTGGGGTTTAGTACAGGTGAGACTATCACTTCATGTATCTAGACTTACATACATAAAACAGAAACAAAGGTTTCATTACTGCTAAATATCTTGAAGTACCTGTATATAAATCAATGTCAGATCTTGGAAGAACAATACGTCCCTTCCATATAGTACATTTCACAAAAGAAAGAGCCAACACTGTGAGGCAAGTCCTTAACCTCCACCACAACTGAACTCCAGGACCTTGTCCCAGCAAGTCGTCATTCACAGATACAAAAGAATGATGCACATCCTGCCCTGTTCCTCTTTGCATCACTCCACGAGGCTAGACCCAAGGATGATCATCTGCAAAAAGAGGCTCAATGGCTGGTAACTGCCTGCTCTCATGGTAGAAACCCTCCAGCCTCCAACAGTAACTAAAACTGTGGCAGCTTCCCTTTTTGTTCACATCTTTCCTGACTTTTAGAAGATGAGTCCCTTGGTGAATGGTGACCTTATAGCTTGCAGCTCTGTCTTTCCTTGACGATGAAGCTCTGCAGGATCTAGCACCTGAAGACGATTATCAGGCTCAAAGATAAATCCATGAGATTTCCTTAATTGTAACCTTAACATGATTATGTATATATGCCCTTTTCCATGTAGATGTCTCAAAAATCGTTGCCGAAATAAAATGTCCCCATTTTTTATACACAGCAAAATTAGCCAGACATGTAAATACCATACCTACTGTCTATAATGCTTTATTTTACATGAACAATGACAAATTCGCTATTATAATTTAAGTTTATTGCTTAATTTGCAACTGTTCATGTATAAGGGTCAACACTGCACCTTATTACCACGCAAAATATATAATTATGAAATTTATGGGGTAATATAACCAGAAAGCAACAGGTAAAAGATAAATTTGTCAACAAAAACATAAACTGTATCTGCAATGTAACAATGAAAATGAATTTTAATACTTTAGCGTCCAATGCCATACAACATGAATTTCTTATTACAGCCCTCATAATGATACAAGGCAATAAATCCTTCTAGTTTTACAAAAACCAAATGACATTAAAAACATTAAAAAGATAATCACCTCATGTTCCAAGACATCACACACTGAGGTGTTCTGCCTACTCATACTCACTCTTTTGTCAAATGAACACCACCCTTGAATCCATTATCAAAATGCCCTTTGCCCCTGCCACCTGCCAAAATCTGTGCCTTCACTACATATTCAGCTGCATCTGCAACATTTAAGAGGAGAATGTTAAGGACAATAATTCACAAATTAACCTATTGAGAGGCCTGACATAAACACAAAAAAAAGTTCCATTCTCTTAAATGATTAAGGATAACTCACTGACCGATGTGAACTTTTCTCAAAACATTCCTCAGTCCCTCTCATTCAATAGCAGAGCTAAATATACCTAGATAAGGAAGAATACTTATAAAACAAGTGTATGACAGTATTCTCCTAAAACAGTACGGGGTGTACTGAGTGAAGCAATTGGGAAGGAAAATCTATGGGACATGTACATTTACTCTATGCATTTAGGGCCTACTAAATTTTGTATGTTTAATTTATATTTCTATCCTGCATGAGTCACCTTCAGGTTTGCACAGCTGACAACAAACCTACAAAATATTCCATCTTAATCATAAATTAAAATCTTGCAAGTAACATAATACGTGAACAAGAAGCCCACAACACTCAAGGGTCAACTGTAATCAATGCTTAAGGTATGCATTTTAAACAGACATTAAAAAAAAACGACATTGCAAAAACTCAAAAACTGGCACAATGTAAAAACTTACTCAAAGCTTTTGAAGCTTCAGTGGCTTCTTCATGAGAGTCAAGAATCTTGAATCGTTGAACTGTAACCCCATGATTCTCTAGTAATACCTTACTTTGGTATTCTAGTAAATTCAGGTGTCTGACAGGTACCTGGAAAGGAAACTGAAATTTGAAAGGTGGTGTCACACTAAAAAGGTTAAGAAAACTATTTGAGTCAAATATCCACATCCAAACTGTTGGCCCAGCGTTCAACTCTCCGACCGGCCAATGAAGAATTAGAGGAATTTATTTCTGGTGATAGAAATTCATTTCTCATCATAATGTGGTTCGGATTCCACAATAAGCTGTAGGTCCCATTGCTAGGTAACCAGTTGGTTCTTAGCCACATAAAATAAATCTAATCCTTCAGGCCAGCCCTAGGAGAGCTGTTAATCAGCTCAGTGGTCTGGTTAAACTAAGCTATACTTAACTTTTTTTTTTTTAACTAAAAAAAAAAACCAGCAGGTCAGTCACTTGCCTTTTACCTGTTAACTAATAATAATAATAATAATAATAATAATAATAATAATAATAATAATACTGTCACATTTCATGACAAACCCCTAACCCAACTATCTATAATAGGCATCTTTAGTAGATTTTTCATAACCAAATTACAATGCTATACATTATTTGGATTTCAGAAGAAAATCTCAAAATATTTTCTTTTACAGGGTACATGAACTCTTTACCTATGCTTTAAAGAAATGTAAAAGTTGTACATCAGCTTTCAAATGAAAAATGCCTATGGAATTCGACAAGACTATTTTTCTTAAAAGACATGTAAACCTTATATTAAAAAGATATATAGTGGCTTTGTATATTCAATCTGTATCTTTGGAGTAACCTGGCAACCTAAAATCACTTTGTTTTAAATATCTTCTTTAACAACAATTTACATCACTCATACAGATGATAATGTCCCTCACAAAAAGACTTAAAAACAAGAAAAAGGTCCACATTACAACAAAGGCCCACGTTATACTCTGTACTAACAAAAACAAATTTTCCTATGATGTAGGGTTTGACGCAATATCGTATAATGCAACAAACTGGCTTTTCTATCCAATCATACATGTTTTCACACCAGAGGTGTCGGCAAAATAATCAACATTAACCCTTTGATTAGTATCAATTATATGTATATATAAGTATTGTGGGTGTTCATGTTATACCTGAAACACGCAAAAGATATGAGTTCTGGAGGTTCTGACAGTCATTTATTTCAGAAAGATAAGGTTTTTACAGTTGATAATTAACAATCAGTTGTGTGGCATCAAATGTTGCTCTGTATCCTAATCTGAAATGATAATGCCCAAAACTAATCATTCTAATTAAAAAAATATAGGCTACCTACCAAGCCTAGGCTACCCCATCTAAAACTGGGTTCGAGTGTATTTGGCCCAGGTAGTTTGCTTGCCATGTTAGGTTACATGGCAAATTCCCATCAATGCAACAACCTTTAATTCTTCTTATAACTCGTTATTCCCCCTTCCAAATGCACTGTTCCAAAGAAAACATAGAAAGGAATGCCTAAAATAAGTAGTTAGCTGCACTAAACCGGCAATACAGTAGAGGTTACAATGCACTTATGAAACTGGTCTTCAGGCTAGATCTCTTTTGCACTTCAGCCTGTAAAACTGCCACTAATGGTCAAAAATGCATAATAGAGGGGATAAGAAATGGGAAAATACATGGTTAGTTTGTCGATAAATCAAAATAGATGAGTATAACTTAAGTAAGGTACTCTTGGAGACAGGTACTGGCTAAACCCCCCTAACATTTTTGTGTTTACGTCAAAAATAAACCTGCCCTAACCTACGTCAGGGTAGGTTTATTCAAAGGTAAATTACCCTAGTTCGGGAACAATTTCAGGTCAACGAGTTATAACAGTACAACTTAAACCTCAACAACAACTTAAATAACAATAATTATGTTGTTCGCGTTGCCTAATTACTATCCGGCGTCATCGCATGTGGCACCCGACAACAGAAACTTCGCCCAGTGTTAACAAAAAATACCGGCTTATCTTCACTTTACATGACCTGATATTTCAATAAACGTCCCACTGGTGACCTTGATACACTACTTACGTTAACATTAGGTTTGTTATACGCTTGTAATGTTCTTAAAAAGCCACTGGAAGCTCGTCGGAAAATTGAAGCTGCCATAACGAAGTTGCTCACACCGTCCTGGGTAAACTGATGTCCAGCCCAGCTGATTGTGAAAGTCATAGACATTATGTATATAGAGCAGTTTATACAATCATATTTCTTTCTGGAACTAGGGTACGATTTGGAGTGCTGTTGCAAACCTTGTGATGCATAAGAAAATTTCCACCCAAATTGCATTTACAAAATGTCCCTTCAAAGGACAAAATAAAGATCATTTCATTTTGACTCTCGCTGCCATTTTTAAATGTCTCGAATAGCATCAGTTTCATCAATTTTGCATTAAGTTTTTCCTTTTCAACCATCAAATATTGCTGAGAAAATTTCATAACAGCAGCAATGAAAAAATTGATTTTGTCTGCAGCTAAGAACATTTTCTTCTGCTACCCGAACATTTTTCTTTATCCTTAAGTATCACTGCAAAAATAAGCTACATTAACTGATGCTGTGTTGCATTGCTCTTCCCTTCCTGAGAAAAAATCACCAAATCTTCTAAAGACGCCATATAAAAAGGAGATTTATTCTGTTTACCCTCCGCATGAAGTGTGCTTTCGTAATGAAGCATAAGAAATCAAGGCACAAATTCTCTTGCAAGCGGAGTTAGCAACACAAGTCACCGGGTCCTCAAGCGCAGAGAGAATTTGTTGGCATTCCTTGGTCTTTCGTAGCATTTATGGTTCTTTCATAGTGAGACAAAGCTGTAGTTCAAATATCTTTTCTGGGCCCTAAATGCCCAGATGATACTAATTCATACAATATCTCAAAGCTTACCGTTGTCCAGATAATGATAATTATAACGATAGAAATAAAAATCACTTCTCATACAAGTTGTTGGTTGTGCCTTGAGCGAGCTTTCCTGAAGCTACTGTGAAAAGATCGACATTCCAATCACGTGCACATGTAAGCATGTATGTACAAAGGCTAGCGCACATGTGTATTTAATGTTGCTCTCTATCGAGTATGCTCGATTTCTCCGATAACTGGTTGGAGTCTGAGATGTTAGCCAAGCATTTATAAGCGCAAACACTGCATGAGGCTAAAGCACAACGAACGCTACTATTCCTTAATAAAAAGATTGTTCACTTGTTTATCTCTGTTCAAGAGATGAAATCATGAAAGAAATACCAACATATCTTAAAGCTAATTCATTAACACTGGAATACGCAATAAATGAGCTACTCTAATTGTTAATCAATAAAATTACGTGAACATTTTCAAGAGAAACGATGGAAGAGAATTATGTCAACATTCTATGACACACGTTCCTAGAAGCTTCTGGGAATTAAGATGAAATTTGCCTAGTAAGAAGTTCACAAACTTCACAGTGCATCCTGTTTATAGCCCAAGATTTTTCTGAGAGCCAAGTACTTTTTTTCAGATGACGTCATTCGCCATTCAAATATGAAACATTTTTTCCTTTTTTGCCTCCAGCAGTGAGACGGAGATTTCCTGTTTTTACTGATTAATTATGCATCCTCACCGTGGGTCGTTACCTCATACACACACACATTATATATATATATGTCTGTCTGTGAGAAAAAAACTGTAATTTTTGTATCACCTGGTGTCACGTTGATTAAAAAGGATATTGAAAAAATTAAATGTTTTATGGCCTTCGAATTTTCCTACTCTCAAGATATTTCATTTTTCAAAATTTCGTGAGTTTCAAAAACAATTTCTATCGGTCAGGTGGTTTTCGTCAGTTTGCTGATTTGGCCTAGACCCCCCCCCCCTTTCCCCATCTCTCTCCCTCTCTCTCTCTCTCTCTCTCTCCTCTCTCTCTCTCTCTCTCTCTCTCTCGTATGCAGAAATGTTGACGTTGTTTGCAACAATAGAAGAAAGACCAAAAAACCTGAATTAATAAATCATTTCTTCTTATAAATCATACAGTGTAACCGAAAGGTAGACCACGACAATAAACGTATACAGAAAAAGGATAAAATAAAAGAAAAATAAACATAATTATAAAGACAGGACAGAAAAAAATTAAAGGTTGTGAGATGAACTTTGCCAAATGTGGAAATTAACGTAGGCTGAGCTTACGTAATGAATATGCTTTCTTTGCGCAATCGATAAATTATTGTCCGCTATCGATCTCTCTCGCTGTAGCTTTTAAGTTTATCGAATTATTCTTTCTCTTCTGACCCTGAAAGTCTAAGGTTATACAATTTTGAAGGTCCGGATATAATAGACCAAAAAACTTTGAACGTACGTAGGCATAAGCACCCCTCCCCCCACCACTTCTTGTTTTTAGAGATCATTTTTATGCCAGTCATAATGATACACCAATCGGTTTGATTTACGTACGCCTCTTGTCATCAGAAGTTTTTTGCCGTGCCTTTTGTTTTACCTAGTTATTGAAGTACTAAGCTAAATTAAACATATTATCCTCTAATAGAAACTAACCTGGGACGCAGCTTCCTACTTGACTGGGGCTTTTAACACAACAGTCTCGACTTGTACGAATGACATAAAATGTAAACACTTCTTCCTCTTCTTCTTCTTGCAAACTCTGTCTGTGCTAATGATTCTTTAGATGTAAAATTATTTATCTTAATAATTTGTGTTCATTTGATTCAATTTTGGGTTTGGAAAGTGACGATAAAGCTGTTTGGTATTTACTTCTTCCTTAAAGAGAGGTTGCTTTCGTTTTTTTCTTGGTTAACTAAGCTCACTTTTCCTTCTTCTCCCTCACGATTCTTGTTTGCTCTTGGCTGGGGCTAGGCAAAGATGCTGAGGTTGAATAGGTCATTGGCCTCTGAACTTTAAAATAAATTCCAGTTCATCGACTGACGACTGACTGGTAACGATAAATATAATAACGTAAGAAAAATTATGGTTTACCAGAAATATAAGGTGAAATTCTCAATAGGAAAATAATTGCAGTAGGAAGTCGATGTGACAGGAAAGAATTACTGTAATGATAAGTAATCATGATAAAGCATTTTCTGAAGACTGCTGTTTATGGGAGAAGTAGTAATATTAAAAACACCAGGCCTTGCATTACGACTGTACCTTGAACGATAAAAGCATGCACTTTACAAAGCGAATGAACCCATTTAAAACAGCGAAGAAAAAGCGAGATAAAAACCAAAATTTTTATTTCGGTAATAACAGCGCCACGCAGTTCATCACTGACATTTGCAGCAACGTTAAGAAACAAGTTTGAGAAAAAGAAAGAACAGAGAAAGAGAGAGAACCATTTTGACGATAACAGCGCGTTGCAATTCGTCATTAGACTCATGTCATGTTAGGAAAGGAGATTTCCACCCCCGAAGTCGTGTGGTAACATCAGCGCTCACGTGAACCATCAGACACTAAGCATTGTGTTTACTCAGCTCACTGATAACCGCACAAGTGACCTCCGCTTTCCCCGCCATTACTAAGAGACACTTGCTGTTTCATTTTACGCTATTTTCGCTCACGAAGCTTCCGACGGAATCTGAGGGTTTTAGAAATATACACAGAACAAACGACCTAGATCGTCGAAGGAAGATGTCTGTCGAAATGACGGGCCAGTGGAAGGTAAATGAAGGGAGATCACAAAGATAACGTCTAGTTACCGTGGTTCCTGGGAGTGATTACCTGTATTAGATTGGCTTTCGATTTCCCCAACGTTGCATTTTACAAACATGCATGTACGGGCATCTCTTGGGGGAGAGAGAGAGAGAGAGAGATGGATTGGTTGTCTGATTGATTTAATAGCATATACTGGTGTCACAGACACCATGGTCAATAGCGTCAAATCAGAAGTTTTGTATTTGCTAGAACAGATCACGGGATTAAAAGACTAACTGAGGTGTGAATATTTTTCCTTGTTTGTTTAATTGTCAAACTGACGTACGTATGCGGGTTACAAAATACTATCGCCCAGTTCGATAGTACTTTTTTTTATCTACTATTATATAGAGGTCGCCATACTCATATAGTCATATAAATACACACACATGTACCCTCCGCACATGTAGAAACACAAGAAGGCGAGCGATTTTGTGTATGGTACTTTGTACAACTCACAGTTCAGCCTCTGTGTCACGCTGATTCATAACATGAACGGTTCAGACTGGTGGCATAAGAAAGCTGGTCTTGAAAGTAGTTTGGAATTAGAGCTTATGTTTTCAGATGACACAGCATTGGCTAAGGGCAGCGAAAATGCCTAAACGGCAGAAACTTGTGAAAGAGTCTGGAAATGTTTGCAAGAGGAGCAAGATGAAAGTGAATGCGAATATGAGTGATTAGAAACTAGGGAGATGGAGCAATAAATGCTGATATGGATGGTGGAAAAATGGAAGCAGTTGATCTGTATAGGTGCTTGTGAGCAAATGTAATGGATGATGGTAAAATGAGAGAAGGGGTGATTCACAGAAAAGGTGTACCGGTAGGATAGCCCATAACACTTAAAAAAAAAAAAAAACTCTGTGGAAACCAAAAACTTCAATGTAAGAAGGGATTCTTGAGCGAACTTACCTTTATTAATGTGAATTATAGAAATATAAATATATCTGATAAAAAGACGTTGAAGCTGCTGAGATGAATCATAATTTAGAAGCACTTGGAAGAAGAGAAACACCTTAAAACAAACTGCAGGTTAGACAGAGGTAAACGACAAAGTTTGTGTAAGGGGGCTTAATGAGCTGCTGATGAGCCTTCACTGCAGATGTATGAAGAAGCTAGAGGTGCTGAAACTACCCACAAAGAGGATTCATTGTCGATTCAGCCGTGATACTAAAAATATAACAGTGACCGTTGCTTTGATTTGTATTGACCCTCAGCTGTGTCATCTTGCGATGATGTATTAATCGAATTTGAGTGATTCCCTGTGGCAAGAGGTCCACTATTCCTGTCCTGATCAATACATCCTAAAGTATCCTGAAAGAAAACGATTTTTCCAATGTAAAGAATTAAGATAGCTAAATGTCACAAGAGAGCTCCCTCTCCAGTGTTTCATTGTCGTCAGTACTTTGATGCTCATCACAGTGTGAACATCTACGGATCGTCCTTGAAACATACCATTCAGTTTAATCTTTAAGCCCAGGTTGTGCCTAAAATTCTTATATGTTCAAGTTTGGTATTGGGCTGATAAGCGCTGCTCTTTTCCCAGATCGCAAGACTAAGCCCATGTACAGCGATGGAATGTGCTTCCTTGAACTACATTAGAAATGTCTCACGTCTATAAACAGATCTTTTACCAAGAACGAAACGTTCCACTGACATTTACTAAATGTACGCGATCGAAATTTATACCACGCATTCTTGTAGCTGTGTCAAGAGATGAGCCCTGTACAGAGACAGAAATATATTACAAATAACCAGATAACCTTAGGAATTGGATACATTTTTTACTTTCGATTTCCTGGAATGAAAACTGTAAACACAACTTCTTGGAATCTAAATTATATGTGACATCAATAGGAAAATCTTTGGATACACACTTCCCATGCACTCTTCGTCTGACGATCCTCAGTTGTATAACGAGAAGCAGCTAGATCGCGGCATCCGTCTGTGATTAGGTCTACAAGCTAAATAATTTACGGTCTGCTTGATACTTCGTGGTTCATTTGGTTTACTTGTCGTCAGTACATCATTGTTTTGGTGTCCTTCAAACCTATGGTCTCGCTCAAAGCGGTTACACATTACGCAGAAATGGTGATGGTTAATATAGGCCTACAGTAGCGTTGCTTAGAATGCTCTTATGAGTGATTTTTCTGTAAAAATTGCGTGAAATTTATGTGTAATTGCTTGTATAGTGCAAGTATACGAATTCTTCTTATCTTTGAGAAAGCATTTATAGTTACAACTCAATTAAAGTGTGCAATGGTAGTTCAAGAGGAGGTCAAAACGGTTTTCGTGTTAATCGGTGCGTCGGGAGACTTAGCCAAGAGAAAAGTCTACCCGTCACTGTTTTCCTTATATAAAAACCAATTATTGCCTAAAAACTTGGCCATCGTCGGGTATGCGCGCGCTGACCTGACACTGAACCAGGTGAAGAAGAGGTGTATGGTTGAACTTAGCCCTGATGAAGAGAACATCTACGATGAATTCTGGTCGATCAATCACTTCCTCAAAGGATCGTACGAAAGCGATGAAGATTACGAATACCTCAACTACTTCATCTACAAGTCGGTGTCCAAGCGAACGAACCGCCTGTTCTATTTGGCGCTCCCTCCAACGCTGTTTGAAGCCGTGACTTCGCACATCAAGCGCTACTGCTTGCCGAAGGGAGGCGGAGGATGGATGAGAGTTGTCGTCGAAAAACCTTTCGGCAAAGATTACGAATCGGCGGCCAGACTTACCAAACATCTAAGCTCACTTTTCAAAGAAGAAGAGATTTACCGGATGGATCACTATCTCGGCAAAGAGATGGTGGAGAACCTCCTCTATGTAAGGTAAGAAAGAAGAGCTTGTGGCGTAGAGTCATACAGGTGTGTTTTCTGCATCTTGTAGAAAAGCTTTGCACCAAATGACCAATGTTGTCGGCAAGAGTCAAGTTGCCAGCTTTCCTTTTTTGTGACACCACCCCTCAGTGTGTCCTCAATTTACGGCGGGGAATCCATTCCAGTTGCAAGTCGATTTTTCGCCGTTATCGGCGCTTACGGCGCCGTAACTTGAGTTTTGGCGTTGTAACTTAATGTTGCATCAAGTTACGGTGCTGTAAAATGGTGTTAACGGCGCTGAAAAAGCACTATAAGATCGAATCGCCGTAAGTCGTTGGTGTCGTAGGTCAAGGTAATGAACACACACGAATTTAATTTTGCGAAAGTAATGAGGAACTATGTATTTGTTATTTGGTGCAAAGTTTGCAGCAAGATGTTTGAAAGGATGCTGGAAAACCTGTCCGTGAGACACTGCCTTAATGAGCGATTACATTATATAGTCACAGTAAGGTAAAAAACTAATTAACTTCGGGGTAAAAAATTTTGGATGAAAGTATCAAAGACTTGAATGTGATGTGTCATCTCTGGAAACTGTTTTCCCTGGTGTATTTTACATTAACGAACTGCTTGCAACGATCTCATAGTGTGAACTTTGAATGAAGAGCCAGTACGTGTAGGGAGATTTACCGTAAAGGCTAAAAGGTCCTATACAGACTTTCAACATGAAATCAAAATGCAGACTATCATTTCAGGATTTGTAGCCTAAAAAAAAATTACTATAACATCCAGCAGACCTTAGGAGCTTATAGTTTGAACGATAATGGGCAGCAACGAGATCCGAGAAGCTAAAAGAAAGAGTATGCAACCAGCATTCACGAGCTTCCATCAAAGGTGATATTGATCTAGCAGATGTCACGTTATCTAATCACCCCCAGCGATTTCATAACTAGCGACCGCCAGAGGAGAGACAACACAGCTCTGTCTCACGTGAACAAAAGGTGACGTCTCGTCACTTTCATTTTATCTCCACTGACCCTGTCTCGACAGTGTGACCTCTGTATGACCTACTGTCTTACGAGTCATGGAGCTTTAAATAGCAGGGAGTTTGGGAAATTCAGCGATATGTAACGCTTTATATAATAGGTTTTATTGACCTTCACTGATGAAGTTCAAACGATGCTTGGTATTCGTATGTACCTGTCTGTTTGCAAGATATTTATAAAGGTTATAGATGGATTTCGATTAAATTTTGTGGAGCAGAGGGTAATGGCCCAAGGATTAATTGATAGATTTTGAGATGAATCTGAATCTAGGATTTTTTCTTTAGATCTCTAAAAAATTAATAAGACTATAAATAACTCATATGCCACAGAGAGACATAGCCGAAGAAATGGGTGTGATGGTTTTTAGATGCATTCGGATCAAGATCAGGATGTAATATTTTCCCTTCAGTACTGGCAGAGATATGCTCTCTTCGAGTGCTCTAATGATTTAATTTCCACGCATTGTTCAATATTTGAAAATTATTCCGCAGAATAGTCTACCTACTATAAAGTATGAATCCCAATTTTCTTGTAATTTCTTTAAAATGTTTCGTTTTTTAATTAAAAATGATTTACAGGAAGGATTTTAAAGGTCTGAGGTTTGGAAGAAAAGTCTAAATCGATAGACTCTTGAATTCCAGCTCTAGTAAAAAAAAAAAAAGAAATTTGGGAAGTGGTGGCCCCTGGCGTGACTGATGGAGGGGCGATAAGAAATCTGAGAGAGAGAGAGAGAGAAATTGATCTTGGTTAGATATCTACCCCTGTACCTTAACAATAGTCAAAATTATTTCAATTTCATTCCTACTGAAAAATGACTGAAGCTGTATTCCAAATATGTAAATTCTATGTAAACACAGTATCATAACATACAGAGCATCCACGCACCAATGTTTATTTGTCTTCGATTTCCATATTCACTCAATATTTCCCACTTTCTAGAGGTTATCTTCTTGCCAGTATTCTCCTCTTTCGATCTTTTCATGTCTCCATTTTTCAGTTCTTATCTCCCTTCTTTCCTTTATCTTTCTTTCTCTGACAATCATTTCACCTCTATCTTCTTATCTCTCACGACCTTGTTAACTGATGACCTTTCAGTTGCTCAGCTGCTCCTCTTCTTTTGTTGGTCGACTCTCTCTCTCTCTCTCTCTCTCTCTCTCTCTCTCTCTCTCTCTCTCTCTGTGTCTTCCAACATATCGGGCTTCATACTCTGTTGTAGACCTTCTTAGACTTTCATTTATCATCATTTCCTTATTTCCATTTTTGCTGTCTCTCTTTGCTAATCCGATCTATTTTTTAACGATTTTATGTGAAATGGACATAAAGAATTCGGATGCCCATGCAAATAAAAAGATGGAAACAACATAATTTTGAGGATAAATAGTGTACTATATATATATATATATATATATATATATATATATATATATATATATATATATATATATATATATATATATATATATATATATATATATATATATACTATATATATGTCTTATAATTGAAGAAAATTTCACTGCTTGTTAGGGCTGGAATTGATGTTCATGTCCAAACTTAGTGATGGGAGTTTTCTTGGAATAGGGTCCTTGATTTTTTGTTTTTTTATAATGAAGAGAAGTGACGGCATGACTGCTCAAAATAAACTCGGTTCTGGAGGATAAGGATGTCGACAGATTTAAGGAAGAGACAGGTTTTATTCGGGAAATACAGAGGCAATTAGAAAATCCCTCAGTCTGGAGGAATGATAACGCAAAAGTGGCAGGGGTTAGGGAGTCTCCTCTTGAATGCTCTGGCTTCAGAATTGTAGTCTACGGAGGTTCCTCAGTTAGAACATTTGTGCTTCTGCCGATAATGACAGTTGTCATATTAGTATCCCACGCTTCCTCTCTGCATCTAAATGTTTATTAAAAGATGAAATATTAATGATAACTACTGTTATTAAAAGATGAGATATTAATGATAACTACTGTTATGAAAAGATGAAATATTAATGGTAACTACTGTTATTAAACGATGAAATATTAATGATAACTACTGTTATTAAAAGATGAAATATTAATGATAACTACTGTTATTAAAAGTTGAAATATTAATGATAACTACTGTTATTAAAAGATGAAATATTAATGATAAAATTAAAAGTTGAAATATTAATGATAACTACTGTTATTAAAAGATGAAATATTAATGATAACTACTGTTATTAAAAGATGAAATATTAATGATAACTACTATTATCAAAAGATGAAATATTAATGATAACTACTGTTATTAAAAGGTGAGATATTATTGATAACTACTGTTATTAAAAGGTGAGATATTAATGATAACAACTGTTATTAAAAGATGAAATATTAATGATGACTATTGTTATTAAAAGATGAAGTATTAATGATTACTGTTATTAAAAGATGAAATATTAATGATAACTACTGTTATTAAAAGATGAAATGTTAATGATGACTACTGTTATTAAAAAATGAAATATTAATCATGGCTACTATTATTAAAAGATGAAATGTTAATGATTACTGTTATTAAAAGATGAAATGTTAATGATGACTACTGTTATTAAGAGATGAAATATTAATGATAACCACTGTTATTAAAAGATGAAATATTAATGATAACTACTGAAGTATGCCTTGTTCTGGCTGAGTATCAGCGCACAGAAGTAAAGAATCTTGAGTGAAAGCAAATGGCTTAGCACTGAATATCAGAAATGAATTTTTGGTCGTTTTGCCGAAGCTGCCTTTCGCATCAACAAAGGCATCAAGGCGAACGCTTTAGCAAATCATTCAAATTGGTAGCTAGTAGCGCTTGCTTGCAACAGGAACTGTATTTATCGCTTGTCTGACGTGCTGTTAATTTATATTATATGACTGTCATAACAAACTACGTTTTAGTTTTCTGAAAAGAAAACTGTTGTGCCGGCTTTGTCTGTCCGTCCGCACTTAAAAACTACTGAGGCTAAAGGACTGCAAATTGGTATGTTGATCGTTCACCCTCCAATCATCAAACATAATAAATTGCAGCCCTCTAGCTTTGGTACTTTTTATTTTATTTAAGGTTAAAATTAGCAATATTTAAGGTTAAAATTAGCCATAATCGTGCTTCTGGCAACGATATAAGCCATGTCACCACTGGGCCGTGGTTAAAGTTTCGTGGGCCGCGGCTCATACAGCATTATACCGAGACCACCGAAAGATAGATCTGTTTTCGGTGGCCTTCCTTATACGCTGTACAGAAAACTCGATTGCACCGAAGAAACTTCGACGCATTGTTTACTGGTTTTTTTCTTTGATGTGCGTATGTACTAATGTCGTCGAATATTTGTTTTATATTTAGAAGAGAACTTTCTTTTTTTTCAGGATTTTTTTAATCATCTACTTAGCTGAATTTCATGCTGTTGCGATTAAGTGTGAGACAATTCTTTAAAAGAAAGAGAAACAGAAATATTCTAAACTCTTATTCTCAAGACACATTTCATTACAATTCTAAGTTTAGGCGTCACTGACTTCTGTTGCTACAGTGCCTGTGCGTTCACAAGAGACAACGAAGGTGTTGTTGCTTGATAAAGCATTCCCTCAACATCCTCTAGAGAGTCTCTTGTGAATTTTGGTCTCGAATGTCATGCGTGAGCGGAATATCGCTGACATATTTGGTCCACCTATTGAGGATCGCAAGGTCGCGTCATTCGACTCCTTTTGCAAGTGGAATGGAATGTACCAAGCGCTGGGACCTACGAGGTCATTCAGCGCTGAGGGGAAATTGACAGCAAGAAGGTTTGACAGGTGTAACAGGAGGAAAAGCTCGCAGTTGCACTATGAAACAACTGTTAGAAAGGATGGAAAGAGAATAAGAACGGAATTACAGTAAAAGAAATGAAAAAGATTGCAGCTAGGGAGTCGAAAGGACGCTGCAAAGACCTTAAATAATGCCTACAGTGTACCACGTAAGGTTTACTGACGGCATTAACCCCCTACGGGATCCTTTTGCAAGTAACATGCAGCGTTTGTTGGTTACTCGGTACAAAGCGGAGATAAATAATGTATTTTGTCATTGAAAATGACGAAAAAGCAAAAACTGCATTTCTGAGACAATTATGGTCAGCAAATATTAGACCAAGTTTTGCTCAGTTTCTTTCTAGTTCACAAAAGTGCTTACAGTACTTCTCCATTTGTGAACAGAAGTGCAATCAACAGATTTGCTCTGGGGATCAATACAGTTTTCGATTCCCACATCAACAAATTCATCTGAACGTGACGCATCATAGCACAGAAATACTAAGAATATATTTTTATGACAAGATCTGAGGAATTTATTTATTTATTTATTTATTTTACCTACTTATTTATTTATCTTTCTTTGTGGCGTGTTTCAGCCGACGCCAATAACACGGTCACCGTGCCTCTGGTCAGAGAAGACAAGCAACGTTGGGTGTGGTCAGTGCTGGGTTGGGTTACCACTCAACATTTACCCCTTAAACATCCGCGGGGTGGGGAATATCCTTTGAAGGTAGCCGCCCACACGCCGCCCTAGTTCTCCCCCAGCCCCCGCCCTTCACAACTCATCTCAAAGGGGGGAAAAAAGGACTGGTTTATATTTTGTGGCAAGAAGGGAAAAATGTCACGATGACTCTGCAACAATAACAAAAAGCTACAGAGATTATAAAGTCATGGTCATCCTCTTTTGCTTAATACTCCTGCCTTTTTCCTCTATTCTATTCACCTTCCTTCTCATCCTCCTTCTTCGTCTTCGTCTCTTTCCTCCTTCTTCTTTCTTTTCCTTTCTTCCTTCTTTCTTTCTCCTTCTCGTTCCTTCATTATTCTTCATCTAATCATTTATTATTCTCTTAGTATCTCTTCCTTCTTCCTCTTCCTCCCTCTTCTCCTCTCATTCATTCCCCTCATCTTCCATCCGAGTTCCCCTTCCTTCTTTTGTTACTTCTTCTCCCCTTTGCCTCCTTACCATCGTTATCATCATCCTTAACGCACTATTAATTATTATCGTTATTACTTGTTGTTAAGAAAATTTTCTTGAATGCAGAATATGGTCTATAATAAAAGCAAATTACAATAAATAATTTGTCAATAATCATTACAAAGAAATCCATTTTCCAGTCTGTCATCTCAAATATCATTTGAATACGTTTGATATTACTTTTGATTTTACCAAAAGTCGTCGATACATTAGGTATATATATCGGGATTTTTTTCAGCGTCAAGCAAAGAATTAATCACTGCGAATCACTGTGAATTCTAGCAGGATGTTTTATTGGGATATTATGCAACGCAATTTCTCTCTCTCTCTCTCTCTCTCTCTCTCTCTCTCTCTCTCTCCCTTGGATTTGCAACTTCATTGTGATACATTACATCTCATACTAGACTCCTAAAGTCTGGTGCAAGATTCTACGCTTTGAATTTTGGGATAAGGGTTTAGCCCTGGCCTAAAGTATTCGGGATAAGGTTTTACCCATAGGCCTAAAGTATTTTCAGACAAATACTTCATGACTTTTCTCCAATGTTTATCTTTTGTTTTCAGTTCCAGTTCCTCTACGAACGTAAGGTATCATAGTTTTTAAATCCTGCAGAGTCGTACCAGAATTAAATCCACCCCCCCTCTCTCTCTCTCTCTCTCTCTCTCTCTCTCTCTCTCTCTCTTACAGAATCGGGGCTATGAGTTCAACTTAAAAATCAAATTATTTTTACTGCTATTACTGTCATTTTTTTCTCCAGATGATACCATTATTTATCATTACTAATTCTATTCATATTTTTTGGGTCGCGTCTGCAGTCACCTTTCGAAGTCGTGACCACTGTCACTGATAAGCGGGCATCCTTATCAGGTGGCCCGATCCCAGCCACCTTCCGCATTCTAAAAATAAACAACAGTGAAACCCGGAGGCAACGTTGTATCTGATACCCGTGATAACGAAAATAAAAGACCTACAACAACAACAACAACAACAACATTAACAAGATACCAAGCAGGATGTGATGATCTAAGTATATAATTCAATGACTTTGGAAAGCGTTATCTCTCATAGGGTTCTGAATTAGCAAAGCAACAAGCGCGTCACATACGGTTCACGTGTCCCTCTTTAAAGCTGTTTCCACAACGGGCGATGAAAAAAAGGATGTGGGTTTTTTTTCGTGCGCTTGTTTTTATTTTCCTTCCCTTGCTGCTTCTTTCGCGAGGGATGAAGCATGAAGTCTCAGTTAGCGTTGAGTGGTGTTGATGTCGGGACACGTCCTGCATTGGCCTTGAGCGTGTTTGCTTATTTATAACTTGAGGTCCCGGTTAGTCACCCAAGAGAGCCTCTTTTAGCGCGTTCTGTCAATCATTCTTTTTGAAAAACTTCTGCGCTTGAGGTCCCAGTTAGTCGTCTGAAAGATCAACAGATAAGATTTTCGCATAGCGCATTCTATTACTCATTCTTTTTGAAAAACTTCAACGCTTGAGGTCCCAGTTAGTCATCCGAAAGATCAACAAAAAGATCTTCTCGTAGCGCATTTTCTTAATCATTCTTCTTGAAAAACTTCATCGTCAATCGAATTTTTTTTAAGTATTTATCCAATAGAAAGTCTGAATTAAATCATGGGCTCCTTAACCGAATCCTGCGCCTTCGTGATCTTCGGCGCCTCCGGTGACCTGGCCAAGAGGAAGATATATCCTACGCTGTGGCTTCTGTGCAGGGACAACTCCATCCCGAAGGACACGGTCTTCTTCGGATACGCCAGATCCGACTTGACGAAGGACCAAGTGCGAGAGAGGTGCTCCCCTTTCATGAAGGTGAGCAGTGAGGACCAGGATTCCTACGAAGACTTCTGGAGAAGAAACCTTTACCTCAGAGGCTCCTACGACAAGAGGAGCGACTTCGAAACCCTCAACGAGCTGATAAACAAGACCGTGGGCCCGGGGGCGAACCGCCTGTTCTATCTGGCAGTTCTGCCCACGGTGTTCGAAAGCGTCACCTCCAACCTCAAGGGCTGCTGCATGGCGGGGGAGGAAGAAGGGGCGTGGACGAGGATCGTCATCGAGAAGCCCTTCGGGAAAGATTCGGAATCGTCGGATAAGTTATCCAGGCATGTGGCGTCGCTCTTTCCCGAGGAGGAACTCTTCAGGATTGATCACTACCTGGGCAAGGAGATGGTTCAGAATCTCATGCTGGTCAGGTGAGACGTTCTCTGAAGCTTTCAATGTTTACGTTGGTTTATGGGTGCATTCTGAAGCGTGCTCTTGCGCTTCTATTACTGTGTGTGACTGTCGAAGTTTACTCTTCTTGGTGGGCGTGCAAGATATGCATATATATATATATATATATATATATATATATATATATATATATATATATATATATATATATATATATATATATATATATATATATATATATTTATATATATATATATATATATATATATATATATATATATATATATATATGTATATTAAAATGGTATATTTCTATCAATTTTAAACAAAGTGTATATTTTTCATCGACACAGATTACAAACGTACATTTCTACCACATATTTTTAAATGGTATGTATATTCTTTATCGATCTCTATCTAAAATAGCTGAATTTTATCGTTAATACATATGTTATGCCGTAGTCTCATGACATTAATTTTAGAAGAAATTACGTGAACAGAAGTAGGCATGTGACGACAATATATGAGAAAACGTTTATATATATATATTTATATATATATATATATATATATATATATATATATATATATATATATATATATATATATATATATATATCATGCACTCATAACTTTATGATCTCTTAGGTGGCGTAAAGTTCATTATCATGAATCATAAGTTATCTGAAGGAAAGTTACGTTACACTGTTGCAAAACAATTAAACAATAAAATATAAAAACTATTTATTTATTTTTTTTTTTTTTGCAATTATAAGCTCTGTTCTCTCACTTAATGCATTGCTGCTTTTTACATGAAACTATACAATATGCTAATCCGCTTTATATTACTTCTAGAATATGGTTATTTTTCATAACGAAAAATGAATAAATTTTCTTATGTATTTCTGTCTTAAACTCTTCCATCTAGAAGTCATTTTCGATGTATGTAACATTTATAATGGTTTTATTTAATCCCAGGTTTGATATCAGTATTATATTGTCAAAATACCTCAGATACGTATAATTCATGTTTTTGTAACACAATATTAACAATTTTAGTTTTATTTCTGCCAGGTTTGAAAACTATTGTGAAAATTTGTCTGTCCCTCTGCATTTTTTATTTTTGCCCTCAGATCTTAAAAACTATTTTAGATGGCTGCAAATTGGTATGTTGATCATCCACCCTCCAATCATCAAACATACCAAATTGCAGCCCTCTAGTCTTAGTAGTTTTTATTTTATTTAAGGTTAAATTTAGCCATAATCGTGCGTCTGGCAACGATATAGACCAGGCCACCACCGGGCCGAGTTTCATGGGCCGCGGCTCATACAGCATTATCGGAGACCACTGAAGGATAGATCTATTTTCGGTGGCCTTGATTATACGATTAACATAAAACTCGATTGCGTCGAAGAAACTTTGCGCATTTTTTACTTGTTTGTTACTTATTGTCAGTCACAAATGTTTAATGAATTTCGTATAAATTTAGAACAAGTGTGCACCCCTCATAGACAGAATACTGCAAATAAAATGCTGTAATTAGTCCAGTCTCTCTCTCTCTCTCTCTCTCTCTCTCTCTCTCTCTCTCTCTCTCTATATATATATATATATATATATATATATATATATATATATATATATATATATATATATATATATATAAACTCAAAAGCAACCATTCTATCACTACCAATTGATAGGATTTGGATGGTGTGTATACCCAATGCAAATTGCCAGTACTTCTAAATTTCCCTGAATTATCTGCTTCTCAATATCTCGAGGAAGTGTACATTCATACATAATTACTTCATCCTTATACGCTTAAACACACATTCTGAACAAAGGTCTTTTTTTCAATCTGGCTACTTTCTTACGATAGGAGTTTTTAGTCACCTGGAAGAAGGCGTGATAAACCCGAAGAGTTTATCACCTAGTGCCGTACCGGGTTGTCAGAACTCGAAGAATCAGGTAAGAAATATTTCCTACCTAGCACACCTGAGAACTGAGACCTTCTTAAACGAAGCCCCATTACTTAATACTAAAAATGGAACTGTTATACACTAAGAATATTTCTATATAAAACAGTGCAACCACCGATATACCCGAATGCTTTAGATTTTAATGACTAATCTGCCCCTAATGATGCCAGTGGTTCTCAGTCTTTTTTTTTTTTAGTGATGGCACGGTAACTAATGTAATCATTACCGTGGCACCATTTCTTCACCATCCCACCATATGGCTTGAATTAACTTCTTATTAAATGAATAAAATTATTACCCGTACTCAAACCAAAATCAGCACGCCGTACATGCAGAAATATACTTTACAAACACAGAGCATATCAAAAGAATTAGATAGACATAATTAGAGTAGACACACTGATAATAATGATATGAAGACTTCTGCAAGCTTTTTTTTTTTTTTTTACAAATGTTCATTGAGATGATCCAGTCAAGACCAAATTCATGACAATCTTGCGGCACCCCTATATAGGCACTGCCTGTGGCACCCCATAGGGGGGCCACAGCACCCAGTTAGAGAATCACTTTCAGTCGTTAGCAATGTAATCACGCAATTATTCTCTCTCTCTTCCCAATGTTAAATACGATTTTTATGCATGCAATTATCTTTAGGAAACACATTTGCCACCTCCCTTGCACAAAAGCGTCCTGTCAGTTTGCTGAGAAGATAAAGAGTACAAGGGCCCTCTGGGCTATAATCGCTGAATTAAAAATTCTTGAATAAGATGATTTTTTCCTTACTTGCTACAGACACTGCGCAAGTGCTTGCTATTGTGTTGCATGCGATGTCTACCCGGGCATTTGATCTAGATCAACACGCAGCGGGTAGTCAATGGATAGTTTGCATACTTTGTATACATTTTTTCTGTGTTAACGGTTTAGCCCTTCACTTTGAGAGAGAGAGAGAGAGAGAGAGAGAGAGAGAGAGAGAGAGAGAGAGAGAGAGAGAGAGAGAGAGAGAGAGAGAAGTATAGATTTCAGGGGATGTAGATTAAGCCAACAGCCTATTCCTGCACTTGGAGAGAGAGAGAGACCTTACAGACCTTTTACAGACCTTACAGTTCGTTCGGGTTGCCCCAGGTCCCTCAGTGTGAGGCACCTCTGATGTCTACCAGAGAATTGCTAATGCATCTTCCGGTATATTTTGCATCTTCCAGTCTTGGATGGTCTGGGATGCAGCTTAGATATTTGTCGAGCTTATTCTTAAACACATCTACGCTCACTCCTGTTATGTTCCTCAGATGAGCTGGTAGCGTATTGAGTAGACGCTGCATTATCGATGCTGGTGCGTGGTGGATTAATGAATTAGAGAGAGAGAGAGAGAGAGAGAGAGGGAGGTTTAGATTTCAGGAGATGTAGATTAAGCCAACAGCTTAGTCCTTCACTTTGAGAGAGAGAGAGAGGTTTAGATTTCAGATGTAGATTAAGCCACCAGCCTAATCTTGCATTTGAAGAGAGAGAGAGAGAGAAGTTGGATTCCAGGGAATGCAAATGAAGCCAACAGTGAAAGGAGGTCTGCTCTGTTCTCGAACTGGTACTGAATACAAACAATTCCAGGGCGTATACAAAGGTAACTTAAAAATATAACTTCGGTTTTTGCTCTCAGAGGCCTCATATTATTACACAATGACTGGGATGCTACTAAGACCGCAACAAAGTATTTGTTTCATCTAATTGATTCTGACTGTATTGCCATTTCACAGTGATATAGTCTTTATTTTTACCCATTTTATCATAGTACCAGGTAAATGGAACTTGCGTGAATGACCTGGTACAGTGGTTCTCAACCGGGGGCCTCATCAATTTCCGGGGGGGGGAAGGGGCGAGTCCTAGGGAAAATTAAAAATTCTCTAATTATATTCGTTATTCTCTTAACACGAGTCGCCACGAAACAGCGTGAAGTGTCTCACTAATTCATTTCCAGAAGAATAAAAACACCTCCTCTCTTCGACTTTTTTTTATTTTTCTTTAAACCTACGAGGGATTTTTACTCCTAGATGCAAAGGGGGGGCCGTGGAGGGAAGGACCAACTCTTAGAGGGGGCGTGGTAATAAAAGGGTTAAGAACCACTGGTCTGGTAGAAACCTTGCCTCTTACTATAACAGGAAATACAATCATTCATTTGATTAATCGTAATTATAGCCTTTGTATCTAAAATAAAATTACTTCCTTAACGCTTAATCTGGCCTTCACTCTCCTGTAAATTGAAAAGAAAGTTGAAAAATTCTTTATTCACAGCACTGCCATGATGAATTATGAATCATTCTGTACATATAAGTATCTGTAACAACCTTCAATTGTCTCGAAAGTGTAAGAAAGACAATACGCTATCCACGTGACGTGTGGTCGCCATTCATGTGTCTGCGACCACAGTCACGTGACCCCTTACGGAAAAATGTCCGCGTCAGAAGAGAAGTTTCGCGTCATGTTCTCATAAAGCAAACTGGTAATTTAATGCCCGTAGATTGATGTCTGGTGTTATGGTAAGAACTCGTAATCTTGTGCCCGTAGGTTTGTGACTGGAGCCAGCGCGCATGCGCAAGTATTGGTAGGAACTCGTATTCTTATGCCCGTAGATTAGTGACTGGAGTCAGTGCGCATGCGCGATTATTAGTAGGAACTCCTAATCTAATGTCGGTAGGTTGGTGACCGGAGTTAGGGCGCATGCGCGATTATTGGTAGGAGCTCTTAATCTAATGCCCGTTGACTGATGACTGGAGTTTTGGCGCATGCGCGATTATTAGGAAGACTGGGGAAGGAGCCATGTGATTCTTAACGGCAGCGTCTGCAGAAATGATTTAGCTGACTTTGATTCTTATTAGCCATGGAATACTACACTGCTTTCAGAATAGATGAACGTGATTCTTCGATTTAAGCGGTGGAATATGGGCCTAAGAAAAGGTGACTTGATTTTCAGCCTAAGTCGGATTCGTGTTTTTTTTTTTTTTGACGTTAGAAAATTCTTCTTTCTCTGAGTACTTCTCGGTTATTAATGAAAAGTTTCGGCAAATACGGATATGCGCAATTGTTTTATGCAGTAGAGGCATATATTTCGAAAAGAAAAGTTTTAATCCAGACCACAATATCTCTCTGAACTCTACTTATAAAAATGAGGCATATATTTGGAATATGAACCGAAAAACATAGCCATATTTGTTATAGTGGAGTTGAACTGAAAAAACAAGCTATATTTATAGTTGAGAAGTCAGAGAAATAAAAGTTTGATACAGTTAAGTAATACTAATAATGATAATGATAAAGAAGAGATTAATTTAAGAGCATAAAGTATCCAAAACAGTCTTTATTTAAGTGGCTTTCCGACTTTGAAAACTGCAGGAAAAAATAAGCAATACATTAAAGGAAAATGCTTCGAATATTGTGTTCAAGCACCTTGCTTAAGAGAGAGAGAGAGAGAGAGAGAGAGAGAATATACATTTTAGGCAGAAGGCCAGGTGCTGGACCTATAGGTCATTCAGCGCTGAAAGGAAAATTGAGAGCAAACGGTTACAGAGGAAAACCTTACAGTTGCACTGTAAAACAATTGTTAGAAGAGGGTGGAAAGTAAGATGGAAGAAAGAGAATATGAAAGGAGGTACAGTCAAAGGAATGAAAGAGGTTGCAGCAGAGAAAGAGAGAGAGAGAGAGAGAGAGAGAGAGCGGAAGCAATCGGGATTATTACCATCGTGACAGAATATCTGGTAATGAGACTAAGTTTTCCAGGGACGTGATATGGAGTAGTTTTCACTCAGGCTGTAATTGAAATGCGTTTTCAATTATCTGAACTCTTTAGCACAACTCGTAGATGAGATTTTCTATTTTTTTTTTATTTTCAATTTTCAAATAAAGATAGGAGGACATAATATATGAGATAA
The DNA here is from genome assembly GCF_040412425.1 of Macrobrachium rosenbergii. Lineage (NCBI taxonomy): Eukaryota > Metazoa > Arthropoda > Malacostraca > Decapoda > Palaemonidae > Macrobrachium > Macrobrachium rosenbergii. Next base: position 44,819,608 of record NC_089761.1, on the reverse strand, counting down.
AAAGACTTATCTGGCATTTATTATTTTGGTAAGTGTTATATGTCTTTATTTACGCAAATATTTTTGGATATGAAAATGCCACTTTCTCAATTTAAAGCACCTAAATGCTATTTTCAAATGCAAGAATAATGTCCTCCTTTTTTTATTTATTCATTTATTCATTAATTCATTTATTTACTTATTTGTTCATTATTTATTGCAAAGAAGGAACACAATTAACAGCTTTTCGTAAAACGACTTCGGAAAGTGAAACAATAAAGGTTATCAAACGCCCGCCATTAAAATATGCAGTATCTAGTGTATTATGTAATAAATCTTCAAAAGAATATCAAATACGCTACCAGTGGTACCTTGGTAACAATGACGGCACTACTCCTCTGCGGGGATAACCGTGAAGGGGGGACGATACATTCCACTTACAGGAAGCAAGGCTATACAAGCTATAAAGAACAGAAGCAAGGCAAGAATTCCAAAGCTTGGAGAGCCAGTTTCAGGAAAGATGGTTTTGCTTTGCATTTCAGTTATATCTCCAACAAAATTAACTTAGACGATGAATTAAAAGAATATCTCGGATTCCACTCAGTAATCAATAAACTCAAGAAGCCTTATCAATCGATGCATTTCAAGGGCGAACCTTCCATCAGATATCGAGTCTTGACATCAGTCGGATCTGATTATATATACTGTATATATATATATATATATATATATATATATATATATATATATATATATGTGTGTGTGTGTGTGTGTGTGTGTGTGTGTGTGTTTGTGTGTGTGTGATTCAGTGGTTACCAGTCTTACCTCAGCAGCTAATCCCAAGATAGACCTTGGGAGAAGGACAAACAACTTAGGCCTGTTTCATTATAAATCCTTTGTGCTTCTGTTAACCTAAGCAGTGAATTGTGCATCCGTTGACAGTCGACTGCAGTGGGTTGCAGTTGGGATGATAAAGGTCGTTGAGCTAGCAGCCTCATTCCCCAAGATTACCGAGTACCTAAAGGTTAAATTTAGTCTTAACCATTTTATTAAACACACACACACACACACACACACACACACATATATATATATATATATATATATATATATATATATATATATAGATTACATATGAGCCTTGCAACAGACCATACGAATCTAAAGTTACCTGCAAGAAGTCCCAATAAATACCGCAGAGCCACCGAGGCTAAGAGTAGGTTATTGGTCTAACTTAGAATCCGGATTAACTTTTGTATCAAGAGTCCAGATGATAATTGGGACAATAAGAGAGAAAGGAGTGTCTTCCATCTTTATAACGAAAAAGAAAGGGAATAAGAGCGGGTAGCCTAACCTATATAAACTAATGCCACTTTTAATGAGAGAGAGAGGAGTACACGCTCGCTATAACTGTCTCCCTTTTCCGCGCATACTTTTAGTTTCCTTGCGATGTTTGAATACTCAAACATAAACAAATGAACAGCATAAGAATATGAAAGGAAACGCTTTAGGAACATTTGACAAATAAATGATAAACACGAAAGCAAATAAACTTGAAAAATACAGGCCATTACGAACAGCGTGTTATTAGACCAAATACTGCGATGCAACGGCTATTCCGTATTGATCTTGGTGGAGAGAACGGAGCACGGCCATTGTATGGGGAAACAATTGAGAAGGACCGCCTCACCCTCTTGATGCTTCGGATTAGCGTGTAAGACCCCTTTTATTGCTGCAGAAAAGTTTAAGCGTCTATATTTCTCTCTCTCTCTCTTCTGTGTGTGAGAGTGTGTTATTAAAGAATACTTAAAAAAGTATAAATAAATAAAAAAAGGACCACTTATTTCCTCTATCAAGATTCTACTTCACTTTATTGTCTCCATTGTGTTTTGTTCGTGTTAGCAACTGAATATAATGTAGCGATAAAATAAAACTCGTAAACACAATAAAACTGAATTAATTAAGGTGAAGAAATACTTGATTAACACTGTTAAAAATATCGCAGATATTTGCAGTCATCTAAGCTGAAAAAGCTCTTGAAAAATTTGTTTGCTGTAATGATTCCTGTGACTAGTCTGACACACACGATATATATATATATATATATATATATATATATATATATATATATATATATATATATATATATATATATATATATATATATATATATATTGGATTGCCTCTTGATGAGTGTGCAATGTACCGCTACGGAACTTCCTGGAATAAGCTTTTGAAAAATGCATGAAGCGTAGCAGATTTCAGTCATGCTCTCCGTCAGCGCAACTCTGAATAGGTTAGACTTCTTCATTTCAAGTTGCAGGTGGTTTTTACAATAATTCGCTCTGGTATACGTTACCGGAAGATGGTAATCCTCTTTACGCAATGAAATTTGAAAGCTCCTACATCGCAAATGGGCTTTTAAATACTTGTTCTTCGTTATGATATTCAAACTACTGATGGAGATGGCATTAGGTCTTGTGGTACTTTGAAACATTTTCATTTTCATTTTGTTTACATGCTCAAAAACAAACAAAAAGTCTTACGTAACCCAACAATTCCAAAGCATTCACTAGGAATCGTGAGAATTAGGAAGAACACGAAATCCGTGAGATTTAGAGTACAATAGACGTTGGAATACTTGCCAGATATCGCTAGAAATCTTATGTAACAAGTTTTGCATAACTTTGGACATCTGGGAATTCGGTTTTAATTAATTATAAACTTATTAAGAATATTCTTATGGTTAAAAAATCTCAGTATACATAAAGGCTTTTCTTTTGGATAAAAAAATTTGCAACTTAATCTCAAATTGGCAATGACTGCACAGCTGACATGGGTGAGTTCTCAATACAACCTGAACGAGTTAGTATTCGATGTCAGAAGTTCCTTAGCTAAGCAAGTGATAAGAATTTATCAGAGGAACTTCCGCCAAGCTGGGTAATACCTGTTTAGTGTGCGGTGTAGTGACAGGAGACCAAGGAAGTCTTGTAAGTGTCGGCACTCGACGATCAAGCGACACGATGCCTAGGCCACCTTTAGTAGCCAAGAGCGACTCGGCGGGAGCGGAGGAAATGTTGTCCTTAATCCGTCAAAGTCTTAAGTCATGCAGGACTCCCGGCGAGACCAACTTCGAAGCATCGACCCCGCACATATTTGTTGTGATGGGTGCTTCGGGTGACCTTGCGAAAAAGAAGATTTACCCGACTTTGTGGTGGTTATATAGAGACAGACTTCTCCCCGAAAACACCATGTTCGTAGGATATGCACGCTCCGGACTGACAGTGGAACAGATAAGGGAGAAATGCACGCCGTATATGAAAGTCAAAGACGATGAGCAGGAACGGTACCAGCAGTTCTGGGCTGTCAATCACTATGTTAAAGGTTCCTACGACACGCGCCGGGATTTCGAACTGTTAGACCAAGAAATGATAAAGGTCGGCACCGAAAAAGCCAATCGCATCTTTTATCTGGCACTCCCTCCTTCTGTGTTCGACACTGTCACGTCCAATGTCAAGTCATGTTGCATGGCAAAGAGCGGCTGGACACGTGTTATTATCGAGAAGCCCTTCGGCAGAGACTCCGAATCGTCTGCCAAACTGTCCAACCATCTCTCGGCGCTTTTCAGAGAAGAAGAAATGTACCGCATTGACCACTACTTGGGGAAAGAGATGGTGCAGAATTTGATGTCACTCAGGTATGGGAATGTTATTGTCTTAGTGCCTGTTTACTTTTGTATACTCCTGTTCGTAAAGACATTAAGTTGTTAGTTAGTTAACACCCCTTCCATCTGTTAATTAAGAGTGGTTAGTTATGTGCTTGCCTTGTTCCCGCGTAACGAATAAGTACCGTCAATATAACTTTATGAATCTTTAAATACGTTGTCGAGCGTGTTTACATATTATCAAATGTTTTATTACAGTACGTGCATTAGGTCTAGTGACAGTTTATTCCACATAGATCTATGATTTTGGCAAGGACATGGCCCTTTTGTAACAGTTATTTTACTGGTAGAAGTAGAGAATTAATAATGTCGTTTGGTTTGAAATTACATCACAAACTTGAAGCTTTCGTTGTTAGGCCAAATTTACAATTAATGTTAATAACCCCAAGTCTGGTAACTTAACCTCAGGGAGCTCAGTGGAAATTTAGCACTTCGTTGCATTTCCTTTCTATATTCAGTGTGTCCAGCGAGATAAAAATTCTCTCTCTCTCTCTCTCTCTCTCTCTCTCTCTCTCTCTCTCTCTCTCTCTCTCTCTCTCTCTCTCTCTCTCTCAATACCTTCACGTGGCCATTCATTTTATCTCATAAACGTATTTATTGTTTTAAACTCGCTAAATGCTTGTTTTAAATTTCTTAATTACGTAATGTAATGAATTTTAGTGCCAAACCATACGAATTTGTTACAAAAATATGGTGTCTTGTAGAAATTATGGTATAAAATTTGATGGTGCAGTTAATACCGTTGTTGGTACAGTACAGTAGGCTCAATGCAAATCGGGAGTTTTTTTTTTTTTTTTTAGCTGAGGCATGAAGAGCCTCAAAATTGTGAGTTGTTTGTGTCTGTTTTTATAGGGTAAATTTATTAATACAGTGGTATATTTAGTACGGTATCGTAAGAAAAAAAAACGAAATGCTATGCACTTAACCACAGAATAGAATGATCAAATGGGAAAAAGGGAAGATTGAAGCATATATATTTATGTATATATTTATGTATATATATATGTATATATATATATATATATATATATATATATATATATATATATATATATATATATACACACACATAGGCCATATATGTGCCTGTATATATGTACATATGAGCTTTTCAGTGAAACATGCCAAGTGTAAATTAAATTAAATACTTTGGCCCAGGATGTGTTTCAGTCGAGAAACATGCCAAGTGCCATTTTTCAAATATAATAATTAAATTAAAAACACCTATGGCCCAGGGTGGCGCTTGGCATGTTTCTCGACTGAAAGACTCATATGTAAAATATATATTCCATATATATATATATATATATATATATATATATATATATATATATATATATATATATATATATATATATATATATATATATATTTATTTATATATATACATACATACTGTACATATACACCCCGGTCAGGGAGTGCCCAGCGGGGAGGTTGTGAACCTAGTTGGTGTATGAGTCTAACTAGACCAAACCGCAGTCACGCTTTTCATACCTGTGAGATTCCTGAAAAGGAAACTATAGCATCATCGCCACTCTGCTTGACGTGAAAGTAACAAGACACCCTGGGCATGGGGTTTGCCCATTTTTACCATGTCTTGATGTTGCAAAAATAAGACCGAGAATGAATC
>NC_089761.1:44806772-44809272 GCF_040412425.1 Macrobrachium rosenbergii | reverse complement strand
GAATGACCTCATAGGTCTCAGTGCTTGTCCTTTGGCCTAAATTCTGTACTAATTCAATCCATTTTCCAAATTGGCCCACTCCATACTGCTTCTCTTGAAGCGCATAAGCATACAAACATGAAAACTTGTGTATGGCTCTGTAGACTTATCTTTTAAGCTCAGTTTTCTTGTAAGTTATACTTGAATTTTCCATTCACTTGCGAGAAAACGTAGATTTATGCCATTATTGCTTTTTATCGTTTGGCAAATTCAGTTTAGCTCTTGCATATATCTGGTTATGTGAATATTGAGTTATTTTGCAACTAGTGGTAGCATTCCGTGTCAGAATGATTTCCAATCAGGAAGGTTTTCTCCCCAATGTGAGTGGAATTCTTAAAGAGCTGCCTGTCTTGAATTTATTCTGAAGCTCTTCATTTCACCACACGTCATTTCTCTAATTTAATTATGTATGCTCCCTCATCTCTTGCGCCTGAAACTCTCTCTCTCTCTCTCTCTCTCTCTCTCTCTCTCTCTCTCTCTCTCTCTCTCTCTCTCTCTCTCTCTCTCTTTCTGCAAATTGCTTTCAAATTCCGTTTGACTGAGTACCTGGAATTTATAATATAATATTCTTCTCACGTAGCCAGAACTTGTTTCCTGCATTACAAGGGTTTATATGTAACAGAAGCAGATGTAATGAATAACAGTTAATATGTAGACTCCCCGAAGGGGGCTAGTGCCGCCAGTGCACCTCATGCGGCGCACTGTAGGCATTACTTTAGGTACTCTGCGGCGTCCCTTCGGTCGCTAGCTGCACCCACTTTACATTCCTTTTACTGTAACCTCCGTTCAAATTCTCTTAATTCCATCTTCCTTTCCACCCTCTCCTAGCACTTATTCATGATGCAAATGCGAGGTTTTCCTCCTGTTAACCTGTAAAACCTTTTTACCGTCAATTTCCATTTCAGCGCTGAATGACCTCATAGGTCCCAGCGCTTAGCCTCTGGCCTAAATCCTATGTTCTGTTCAATAAGTGAGAATGAGAGGGGTGACTTGAATAAAGTACTTTCTTGCAGTACTCCACCTGTTGTAGACTCTGCTTTAGAATTTGTAAAGGAGGCTTTTGCTCTTTTATTCGTCTTAAAGGGTTGTAGGTTATCATATAAAAATATATGTCATATCAAGAATACGCCTAAATGGATCTTGAGCAGAATATTCTTGAGTTGTTCAGATTATTTGTTTTCTGTTTAGTAATTTTTTGGGATTGGTCTTGAAATCTTCTTGTTACGATTATGTGAAAAAGGTAAAAACTTGGGTTATGGCAAACTATGTTTTATGTGCATGTCATTTTTCTAGGTTGGAATACCTTTCCATGGTATATGAAATAACATGGATACGATCGCTTAGTTATATTTTAATTATTCTCCATGAGACCCGTATATACATTTCAGTAGGAGTCTTAAGTCCTATAAATAATTAGCCATTTCAGACAGGTACTCTGTCGTAGTACTGGTGCGCTATTTCTTGATTAGCGTGGATACTGGTTCCATATTGCGAAACCTGACTCACCCACGTCATCAGTCAATAAATATTATCGGGGTGATTTGCCCCTAAATTTGGTTCCTCGCTTGCTTATCATTTCAGTATGGCGCTACATGGCATTATTTGTCCGAATGCTCGAGTTTCGACGCTGTTTACCATCCATTGATTAATCTATCCAATATTCATTGAATTGAAAACTTTTAATTTGAAAACTTGATGCCCTAATGCTCGAGTTTCGTCTCTTGAGTACCATCCATTGATTAATCTATCCAATAATCATTTAATTGAAACCTTTTAGCTTGAAGACTTGCTAAGGTTAAATTTAATAAGTTATTGAGCTGTCGAGCTCCCATCGGAACGACCTAGTTTCGTCCCTAAAACAATCCGCCCACCTTGCATGAACTGAATTATAACTATTAACAGGAGAACTTCCCAAGTCTTTCTTTTACATACATATACACCTCAGTTGACTGGAGAGTTTATTGAAAAGTTCAAAGTATCAATCGTTATGTAATATCTATATTTAATTCCCGGTTTTCCTTGGATATTACTGAGGCAACATTTCAACAGAAGGCAGCGCGAGTTGTCTGGGGTCGTAAAGTAACGCCTGTGAAGAGGAATATTGCCTTGTCACCATGACTGATGTCGGGTTCACGTCGCCGTGGCAATCTTGTTTGGTGTATTTTCGGTATGTTTTGAAAATTTCCCAATGTCATGGCTCTGTAAATTATTTCAGCTTCATTTTAAAAGGTTTTCCGACATACAAGACGGAGGATAAGGGTTTTAATTCCATGCAAATGTTAAAGTGTGGGTTTGTTTTCTTTGCACTTTGTGCCAGTAATATCATGCAGGGCTGTATGTTGGTTGTTAATGTCAGTTGAGAAGGAGATAAAGAATAACTTTACCAGTCTCTCTCTCTCTCTCTCTCTCTCTCTCTCTCTCTCTCTCTCTCTCTCTCTCCAAAACATAGGTCCCTAGGAAA
>NC_089761.1:44791772-44804272 GCF_040412425.1 Macrobrachium rosenbergii | reverse complement strand
AACCAGTATACCATTCTTCCCAACCCGTGATGTCTCCAACTTACAAGAAATCAGTGCCTGTCATTTTGCCTTTTTAACTATGAATCAATGCTTCACATCAATATATATATATATATATATATATATATATATATATATATATATATATATATATATATATATATATATATATATATATATATATATATATATATATATATATATATATATATATATGTGTATATATGTGTGTGTGTATGTGTATATATATATTTATATATATATGTGTGTATTTATGTATACCATATATATATATGTATTTTTATGTATATATGTATATGTATGTACTCACGTACACATGCACGCCATCAAAATGATAGTGATTTTACCACATGAACTCACGCTCAATACATCGCGTCTTCCCCCTCCTTCCAGATTCGGCAACCGGATCTTCGGCCCGACTTGGAACCGCGACAACATCGCGTCCGTCTTCATCTCCTTCAAGGAGCCCTTCGGCACCCAAGGGCGCGGCGGGTACTTCGACGAGTTCGGCATCATCCGCGACGTCATGCAGAATCACCTCCTGCAGATCCTGTGCCTGGTGGCCATGGAGAAGCCCTGCTCCACCGCCGCCGATGACATCAGGGACGAAAAGGTAACAGCCGAAGAATTTGGGGTTCAAGTTTTCAAGATTTCCTTTCTAGGGTTCCAGTATCCTATTGTTGCTTTTTAGGGTTCAAGTTTTCTAGCGTTGCTTTTTAGGGTTCAAGTTTCCTAGCGTTGCTTTTTAGGTTCAAGTTCAAGATTTCCTTTCTGAGGTCCAGTATCCTATTTGCTTTTTTGGGTTCAAGTTTTCTAGGGTTCCAGTATTCTTTTTTTAGGGTTCCATAGTTGCTTTTTAGGTTCAAGATTTCCTTTCTAGGGTTCAATATTATCCTATAGTTACTTTATAGGGTTCAAGATTTCCTTTCTAGGGTTCCAGTATCCTATAGTTGCTTTTTAGGGTTCAAGTTTTCAAGATTTCCTTTCTAGGGTTCCAGTATCCTATAGTTGCTTTTTAGGGTTCAAGTTTTATAGATTTGCTTTTTAGGGTTCCAGTTTTCTATTGTTGCTTTTTAGGGTTCCAGGTTTTCTCAAGCAAGATTTCTTTCTAGGGTTCCAGTTCAAGTTGTTTTTTAGCAATTTCTTTCTAGGGTTCCAGATTTTCAAGATTTGCTTTTAGGGTTCCAGTATCCTATAGTTGTTTTTAGGTTCAAGTTTTCAAGAGTTTCTAGGGTTCCAGTTTTCCTATAGTTGTTTTTTGGTTCAAGTTTTCAAGATTTCCTTTCTAGGTTCCAGTATCCTATAGTTTTTAGGTTCAAGTTCAAGTTTTCTAGGGTTCCAGTTTCTATTGTTGCATTTTAGGGGTATCCAGTTGTGTTCAAGATTTCCTTTCTAGGTTCCAGTATCCTATAGTTGCTGTTTTAGGTTCAAGTTTTCAAGTTTTCTAGGGTTAATTTCATTCTTTTGGTTCCAGTATCCTATAGTTGCTTTCTATGGTTCAAGTTTTCATTCTTTTAGGGTTTTCAAGCGTTTTTTCCTGTCAAGTTTTGTTTTTTTAGACTTAAGTTTTCTAGGGTTCAAGTTTTCAAGATTTGATTTCTAGGGTCCCAGTATCCTATAATTGCTTTCTAGGGTTCAAGTTTTCTAGAATTTCATTCTAGGGTTCAAGTTTTCTGTAGTTGATTTTTAGAGCTTGTTTTCTAAGGTTCAAAACTTCTAGCATTGTTTTCTAGGTTTTGGTTTTCTAGAGTTGGTTTTTAGGGTTCAAGGTTTCTGGTTTCTAGGGTTATAGGTTTCTAGATTTACTTTCTAGGGGTTAGATTTTCTAGCACTGTTTCCTAGGGTTGAAAGTATATAGATTTACTTTCTAGGGTTCAGGTTTTCTAGCATTACTTTTTAGGATTCAAGTTTTCTAGCATTGCTTTTTAGGGTTCAAGTTTTTTAGCATTGCTTTTTAGGGTTCAAGTGTTCTAGTGTTGCTTTTTAGGGTTCAAGTGTTCTAAGTTTTTCTAGGTTGCTTTCTGGGGTTCAAGTTTTCTTGCATAGCTTTCTAGGGTTCAGGTTTTCTAGTGTTGGTTGTTAGGGTTCAAGTTTTCTAGCGTTGCTTTATTGGGTTAAAGTTTTCAAGATTTCCTTTCTCGGGTTCCAGTATCGTAGAGTTGCTATCTAGGGTTCAAGTTTTCCAGAATTTCATCCTAGGGTTCAGGTTTTCCAGAATTTCGTTCTAGGGTTCAAGTTTTCTGTAGATGATTTTTAGAACTTAAGTTTTCTAGAGTTCAGATTTCCTAGCATTGTTTTCTATGGGTTTAGGTTTCTAGAGTTGCTGTCTAGTGTCCAAGTTTTCTAAGGTTTAGTTTTTCTAGAGTTGCTTTCTAGGGTTCGAGAATTAGTTGGTTATCTAGTATATCCTCAGAGAGGAGGATTTTTTCGATGAAAGTGTCCTTAACGAAAAAATAAGGGCCATTAACATTCATCAGTACTTTTAACCTCAGTCGTAATCTAAAGTAAGGTAAGGACATTCCAAGTATTCCTTTCCAAATCTGGCGTTCTTGGCTTGTGAATATGTATGCAGTAACGAACATAAAAGTCAGAATAACTTTCTAGATCTCTAGTTATCTTGTTTTTGAAGTTTCGTCTCCTTGACGGGTTAGTTTAGAAAGTGGGAGTTTCATTTAATCATTAAGTTTCTAGTAGTTGTCTAGCACATCAGTTTGTTCTCGAAATTAGGACATCGACACTGCCCTGAAATGGAAGACCGCAGTATCTGCAGAAAATACAAAACTGAGAAAAAAGGCAGATGCTGAGTTCTCCCTTGCCTTACAACTGATTTTGCAGATACTGCAAATGGGACCCCCTAAATACTCGTGGGAAGCATTGAAGATTCATTCTGAAACTGCAGCAACTTGTGTATTTTGTGTTTCACGAGCCCAACAGGTGGCACATCTCAATTTCAAAAATTTTGCAGATGCTGGAGTTTTCCATTTGAGGGCAATACAGGGAATTAGAAATGAAAGTTTTCTTCTTATAATATTTTCTAGGAATGTAGCATTATATGATTAGCCATCCTTTTTCTTTTAGCGTTGCTTTCAAGATTGCCTTTGATTTTCTCATCATTCTTTTTTGAAATATTTTCTTTGACATTTAATATTATTTGTCAGCGAAATTAGGTCATCGGAAAGTATTACTTTTACATAACGTTGGCTTTTAGTTTTCTAAAAAAAAAAACTATTTGTGCCGGCTTTGTTTGTCCGTCCGCACTTTATTCTGTCCGCACTTTTTCTTTCCACCCTCAGATCTTAAAAACTACTGAGGCTAGAGGGCTGCAAATTGGTATGTTGATCATCCACCCTCCAGTCATCAAACATAATAAATTACAGCCCTGCAGCCCGCAGTAGTTTTTATTTTATCTAAGGTTAAAGTTAGCCATAATCGTGCTTCTCGCAACGATATAGGATATGCCACCACCGGGCCGTTGTTAAAGTTTCATGGGCAGCGGCTCATACAGCATTATACGAGACCACCGAAACGTAGACCCATTTTCGGTGGCCTTGATTATACGCTGTAGCGGCTGTACAGAAAACTCGATTGTGCCGAAGAAACTTCGGCGCATTTTCTACATTTTTGTTATTGTCATTATATAAATATTTCGACTAGCATTGTTTACTAAGTGTATATTAGGTTCTCTAAATTTTCACCTTTAAAGACATTTTTCGTAAATTTCTGCGTCTATCGTTGCATTGGCTTGCACAACTTTACACTCTTGGGTGTTAATCTCGTTTTATTATTTTTATCAGAGTAAAGTCGACTTACTCTAATCTGAGTTAATGGGTGTTCATTCCCAAGAGGGCAATATTTTTTATTATTGTAATGTCTTTTAACTTTTTACCAACTTTCAGTTATAGAAATATCAACCGGTTAATATTTCTCATGTAGAGGTATAGATCCACACATACGTGTATAAAATATATATATATATATATATATATATATATATATATATATATATATATATATATATATATATATATATATATATATATATACACACACAATATCTATATATATATATGTGTGTATATATATATGTGTGTGTGTATATATATATATATATATATATATATTTATATATGTGTATATATATATATATATATATATATATATATATATATATATATATATATATATATATATATATATATATATATATATATATATATGCTGTATATATATCCTTAACTGTAACATTGTTTTATGGGAACGAATTTATAATACCTTAGTGTGTTTGCGTTCCAGGAGCATGTTTTCTATCATTGATTGTTGGACTTTATTAGTATATTTTAATTATCTTCCACTTCGAACTGAGAATCAGATTCGCAACAAGTACAAATATAACTTAATAAATCCCACTGAATGAAACGCGATTTGTATCGTACGTAAGGGCAATAAACTATACCTTTAGGCTACTCTCTCGTTTTTACCATTTATTTTTAACAGAATGTATTAAGATATTAACCTTAATAGTAAATGTATATGACTTTTTCGTGGCACGCTGTTAGATCTGTATATCTGGGCAAAGGAAACGAGTGTACAAGGCTGTATGTATTCAGCTATGAAAATACAGTTTATAATGAGATAAAATGAAGAATAACGTGCTGAAGCCTAAATAGAGGAAGATTATCTCATACTTCGTGACACAAGTCAAGCCGTAAGCAGCGCAATGCTCGATGATTATATTTGTTATGCCTTTGTACATCAGAACCATAAAGTAGCAGTTTCCTGTTTAGTTCTCTCTGCCTTTGAACACACCCACAACATGTGTCTGAATTTTTCTATTTTTTTTTTTTTTTTTGCTTTTTTATCGTAATAAACTCTTACAATAATTGAGGAACTTTTCCTTCCCTCCCCCCTCCCCTTTCCTGTAGGTGGGGCGTTTTTCTGCTGTTTAACTACAGATAGGAGTTGATTTTCCTTGTGTAACTGATGGGAAAGCTTTTTCTTGTATAACGAAGGTTGTGACTTTTTGTCTTGTAGAACTGTAGACGATGTCTTTTACCTTGAATGACTGTAGCTCTGATTTGTCATATATATATATATATATATATATATATATATATATATATATATATATATATATATATATATATATATATATATATTATGTATATATATAATATATATGTATGTATGTATTATATATATATATATATATATATATATATATATATATATATATATATATATATATATATGTATACATACATACATAAATCCGGCATTCATAACTGTATCTAATTGTTTAATTTCACTCTAAAAGATGTAACTGTTACAAGTTCCGGTCAGCAAACCACTTCACCAACGAAATTTGTCTCAAGACAGCTTACAATACAATTTAAAAACGAAGGTCTTGTGATAACATCAGGGAATCTTAAAAAGTAATCTTGAAAGGCAGTATAAATGAAAATGTTTCAGGAACGTTTTTATTACACAAATATTAGAAAAACATTTCTTCAGTCTACCCAGCGAAGTCGTTTTATCTATCTGTCACTGTTGAGAGAGAGAGAGAGAGAGAGAGAGAGAGAGAGAGAGAGAGAGAGAATGAGTCACATTGACCAAAGTTTTAATTAGAGAGTGCCTCTCATTACAGGCTGAATCTAATCAATGACTACCTCAAGGCTTAATTTCATTTTAAAACTCTCTCTCTCTCTCTCTCTCTCTCTCTCTCTCTCTCTCTCTCTCTCTCTCTCTCTCTCTCTCTCTCATCTTGTCATTCCGTGACCTGAAGGTGAAATCGTACTGGGAAAAGGAAGTTGCATCTACATAAGTACGACACAGAGAACCGTTATCTGTAGTTATACAGCGTGGATAAGAAGTATCATCTCTGTATCTCTATAGGAATATTGGGAAAAAGAAGCCATCTGTAGTTACATAGGGAAAGACAAGTCACCATCTATAGTAATATACACGCAAACTGAAGCAATTGCATTATATATATATATATATATATATATATATATATATATATATATATATATATATATATATATATATATATATATATATATATATTTTATATATATATATATATATATATATATATATATATAGATATATATATATATATATATATATATATATATATATATATATATATATATATATATGTTGTATATATATTATATAATTATATATTATATATACAATATATATATATGTTATATATGTATATATATGTGTGTGTGTGTGTGTGTGTAGCTAAAGTGAAAGCTGGAAAATGGAATAACTTCGCCCACTGCATCCTGAGAGCTGTGGGAAAATCCTGTGTAAAGTTCAAGAAGTGTCTTGATAGGTTGTGTGCCAAATATCTGAAAATTAGCGAGCAGGATCTTGAAGAATATCTAGAGCAAGTTGCTTTGCTTCAAGTGGAATATGTGTATATAATGAGATAGATATCTGCAATGGTATTGATATAATATGAGATACAGAATGTATTTGGATAAATGTGTACAGATAGTCCGCTTATCAGGAAACATTGGACAGTTTTCATTTTAATTTTTGATGAATTTTATAAAGTGATCATTGACTGTACAAGGAAAGGTGAACTGCTAATGTTGACCAGTATGCAAATGTAGACCTCTTAAAGATGATAATTGCTTGTGAATTCAAGCAAGTAAGATCAGTGAATGAATTTAAAATATAAGAGAGAATGTTTCCACCAAGGCTAGAGTTACTGGAGTGATGAAACATCACACTGGTCTAGAAACTTCCAGATAGGAAAAAAATGACAGAGAAGGAAAATATGGCAAATCCGTGTGAAGAGAGTAACCTTCGTTTCCTGGTGTGGGGGAGACGGTAGCCATTGGAAAATGGAAAAAAACTAGTGAAAAGTGCACCGAAGTTTCTTCGGCGCAATTGAGTTTTCTGTACAGCTTATAATCAACGGCACCGAAAATAGGTCTATCTTTCGGTGGTATCGGTATAACACTGTATGAGCTGCGGTGCATGAAACTTTCAGCCACGGCCCGGTGGTGGAATGTCCTACAGCGTTGCCAGACGCATGATCATGGCTAACTTTAACCTCAAATAAAATAAAAACTACTGAGGCTAGAGGACTGCAATTTGGTATGTTTGATGATTGGAGGGTGGATATTCAAAATATCAATTTGCAGCCCTCTATCCTTAGTAGTTTTTAAGATCTGAGGGCGGACAGAAAAACTGCGGACGGACAGACAAAGCCATCTCAACAGTTTTCTTTTACCGAAAACTAAAAAGGGGTTTATGAGATTGCAAGATTTATAATGAGTAAAAATATATATATTTCAATAGTAAAGAAATTTCAACATGCTCAAACTGATACATATTTTCTTCAAAGAACTTGGAATCAACCGGTAAATAATAATCCCTTTTGTTAAGTGTTTTTATCTTTTTAAGATTTTCAGTGTGATCTGATTTAGCTGCCTTGGAGTTTTCTCCTCTCTTGCTGGAAATTGTTTTGAAATTCTTTCTCTCCTTCTGTCTCTCTCGTTCTCGCGTTTGGAAGATTCGCTTGGGGGCTTGAGTAAGGAGTGTATTCATTTGAAAGAACCACGCTTTAGAGTTGAAAGCGTATTAACTTTTAAGTAATTGGCGAGCAACAAATGTACCTGGATGCAAGTCTTCCAATGGAAAAATATTTAGGTCAGTTAACTAATGCAGCTGGCCTCGTACAGGGTTAGTGCCGTCAGTGCGCCTCGTGCGGTGCACTGTAGGCATTACTTAAGGTTCTTTGCAGCGTGCCTTCGGCCCCTAGCTGCAACCCCTTTCGTTCCTTTTACTGTACCTCCTTTCATATTCCCTTCCATCTTACTTTCACCCACTTTCCACCATCTCCTGGCAATTGATTCATAGTGCAACTGCGAGGCTTGCCTCCTGGTAAACCTTTCAAACCTTTTACTGTCAATTTCCGATTCAGCGCTGAATGACCTCATAGGGCCCAGCTCTTGGCCTCTGGCCGAAATTCTATATTCAATTCAGTTCAGTTCTAATGCGGCTGGATGCATGGCTTTCAGTGGAAAAATATTTTTTACATAATTTTTTTTTTATTTCTCATGTTATTCAGAATGGAAAATTCAGTAAGCCTTGAGCCCATAAGGGTGCAGAGCGCTTATCTTTGTAGCGTCCCTTCGGCCATTAGCTGCAAGACTTTTAATTCTTTTACTGTATCTCCGTTCATATTCATCTTTCTCTTAACAATTGTTTCAGCATTATTTTCAGCGCTGAATGACCTCATAGGTCCCAGCGCTTGACCTTTGGTCTAAATTGTATGTTCCAATTCCAGGTCCAGGCCCAGATTTCATATTTCAATTCAAGGACTAAATTTTATATTCCAGTTCCTATTTCAGGCCTAAATTGTGTATTCCAGTTTCAATACAGGCCTAAATTTTGTATTCCAGTTCCAATTCCAAACCACAATTTTATATTCCAATTCCAGGCCGAAATTTTATACTCCAGTTCCAGGCCAGAATTTTATATTCCAATTCCAGGCCTAAATTTTGTGTTCCAATTCCAGTAAGTCTTGAGATCTGCAATTTGCTCTCTTTAAGCTATCTAGTCGAAGCACCGGCGGCGGGTTAATGTGCTCTTGGAACAAGCAATCCTACGAAGGTTCATTCCCTGAACATGACTTGTTCTGGAGAACGTGTTCTCAGGCACTGCAAACCGTGTCTTAAGTTATTGAGAACACTGCATTACCAGCGGGTCGTGATGTGCCTTTTTTTTTTCTTTGCGTTTTTCCGAATAGATTTTTATCGTTTTATGAGTTTTTTGTAGGCCACTACGGTTCTGTGATTGTGAACATATTTTGTAATCGTCCGTAAATTTTTTTTTTCTCGTTATACTTGAATTTTAATGTATTTTTTTAAATCTTATTTTTGTTGCGGATTTTTAATTGTCAAAACATTCATTGTGGTTAAGCATGCATAACTATTAAAACATTCCAATGTTTGATTAATATTCTTTTCATAGACTCTCTAGCTCATTGGCAATACCTGGCTTCACAACATGAACGAAATGTCAATAAAGGTCACTGACCTCGGCTAATTATATGCAACCCACGACCTTAGGTGATAAGCATCACGGATGATTGAGTTTATATTCATACTTATTTTCTTTGAGTATTATTCTTTCATGTCGAATCTTTCGCTTCCGTTACGTTACGACGTTGACCATTTTTGACGTAATGACGTTCTGTCGGAACAACGAAGGCAAAGCCAATTTGCATTTTGAAACCAGTAATGGAATTGATGTAACTGTGTACCAAAGTATTGGAGTTTTGATGTGTTTGCCATTCTCAGCGTTACTATGGCAACGAAGTAATTTGATTGTATAAGGATATTTGTTTACAATTCTGTCCCGGGCCTTGTTGCCATGATTGTATCATTGGCATTGTAGTTTTGATGTGTTTGCCATTCTGTGTTACCATGGCAACGAAGGGAGTTGATTTTATGAGGATATTTATTTATGATTTTATTCCTGAACTAATTTCCACGAATGTATTATAGATCCACCTTATTATCCTATCATTGTCACCGTCACATTATTGCACATTGCTTCACATGAATAGCCCTTAATTACATGTAATGAAGACCCTATATAACCAGCCTTATCCCCACATCATATCACATAACTTATGTAGAATTCACATACAGTGAATTACGATTCTTTACTGTCCTTAATATCATCCTTATCCTCATATCATATCACATTACTTATGTATAATTCACATACACTGAATCACAAATCCACATACACTGAATAATGACATTTCTTAACCATCCTTATCCTCCTCCTTCAGGTCAAAGTGCTGAAGTGCATGCAGGAACTGACCCTGGACAACGTGGTCTTGGGGCAGTACGTAGGCGACCCCGAAGGGGAAGGAGAAGCCAAGGACGGGTATCTGGACGACCCGACGGTTCCTGCGGGATCTGTGACGCCCACCTACGCCCTGGCTGTGGCCCATATCAATAACGAGAGGTGGGACGGCGTCCCCTTCATCCTGCGGTGTGGTGAGTGTTGGGGAAATTCTCTCTCTCTCTCTCTCTCTCTCTCTCTCTCTCTCTCTCTCTCTCTCTCTCTCTCTCTCTCTCTCCACTGAAACATGGCCTTCTTTACTAAGTACGCCTGGTAGGTCATCTTGAATGCAAGCTACTGGAGACGGGTCTGTTGAATTCGTTTTCCCAAGCGAATTATTAAATTAATAATTCAAGATTCAGACCTTTCATTTCAGGCTAAAATTTAAGGTGCGTTTTTTCTGTGAAATTCTTGTTCTTACAATTGGTTTTATCTCTGGGTTAAGAAATTGAGCTTGAAATGGACTAAAAATTATTTAACTGTAATGAACAGCCTTGTGTATGTGTATGTGTATACTTATAAATATCCACATATATTGTGTATCTCTCTCTCTCTCTCTCTCTCTCTCTCTCTCTCTCTCTCTCTCTCTCTCTCTCTCTCTGTATATAAATAGCCACATATATTGTCTCTCTCTCTCTCTCTCTCTCTCTCTCTCTCTCTCTCTCTGTATATAAATAGCCACATATATTGTGTATGTCTCTCTCTCTCTCTTTCTCTCTTCTCAGCTAGTTTTGGCCAGTTCGGGGCTTTCGATCGATTGAGAGGCATTCTTTTTCTAGTGATGATATATTTGGAGTAACGATTTTTCGTAGAAATCCCTGATATTTGCTATTCTTGGATGTCAGTGACGCAGTACGTAACAGGGCTTAATATGTAAACAAACTGTCATGGCTTCTTCATTAGGGAAATTTCAAAGCATATCCTTTAACTAGAATTACCTCACAGGAAGGTATCCCTGTTGTCATTTTTATTTTCCTTTTTAATTTTTCTAAAGAAATGTCTGATGCTTTGCGATATCAGCTTTATCATTAATTTTCTCAGGCTATTTTAAATCTGCCCATTTTAATTAAAATGCCTAGTTTCGTATAACGTGATACTTATCACTTCTAGGTATGTTTATAATTTATTTTCTGTTAGAAAGCTAGGTTAGGTTTGAATGAAAACATCACTGTTATGAATGAATATATATATATATGTTGTATATATGCATGTGTGTGTGTGTGTGTGTGTATATATATGTTGTATATATGCATATATCGTATATATTACCAGCTTATTAATTATTTTATTGTCGATATTTTCCATTTTTCTGTAGGCTTCTTAACGTAATGGGTCAAGAATGTTTTATAACTATAGGACAGGTAAAGCTATTGAAATATTTTAAACTCAGACAATTGTAATGCCAGTTTTGTCATTTAAGTTTGGTTTTACGGAGGCGTTTAAAGGGATAGTTTCACTACGACGTGGATGAAACATTAGGTTATTAATCTAAAATAATTTATGAAGTAGGTCAGTGAACCTCATATCTAGGGGTATGACTGTCTGTCTGTCTGTCGGTCCCTCAGAATGTCCTAAAGCAGTAAGGTGGCACCTCATGGACGCCCGCACGTAGGGGCAAGGGGAGCCACTCCCCCCCCCCGAAATCCTGGAAAAAAATTATATATATGTATATATATAATATATATATAATTGCTTTATTCATTAAAGAAAGTTGCTGGATCCTGTCTTGTGCTTTGCTGATAGAGTTCAGCTCCTGTTGAACATTATAAGCATCCTTGGAACACTAGTGTTCAGAGGGTGCATTCTCTGTGCATCAAAGAGGCATTGATTAAGTGTTTGAAAGACTGCCTGCATTCAGACATTACCTAGAACAGGCCGAGCTTAGGAGCTGATTCTTCTTATCAGATACAAATACATTGAGGCAACGGATATGTTCAGTCACGCGTATCACTGTCTTGTAACCAGTGACTCAGTTTTCGCACAAATTTTGTTTGCAAATATGCAAGTGTTGCAATCTAATGATGCGTTAGTCATCAAGAAAGCACCCAGCAATGGATTCCTATCTCTTTCCTTTCGACCTTCTGCTAGTATTAGAATCGCTTGCAGTTTTGTGATTGTTAACGATCTATTCATCTTTATACTTACACGCAAATTATGATATCTTCAATTTCATTTCCTCTCTCTCTCTCTCTCTCTCTCTCTCTCTCTCTCTCTCTCTCTCTCTCTCTCTCTCCTTTTCTCACCGTCAATTCTCATTCTGTATCATTTTGCTAAAATGTTGAATTCGCCTTTGCCTCCCATAAATTTGGGAAATCTTAAACATTTGGTCTGAAAATTTTGTGCACATAATTTTAAGGATGTTTTGCCAAGTTTTTCATCAGAGTGACCTGTATATGCAAGTCATCGTCGTGAACCCGCAGTAAGAGCTGTGTGAAGGTTGGCAACAATTTCGATAAAGACGTGTTGTGTCTTTCTCCAGCACTGGGAAAACTTTCTCGATAGAGTTTCTTATGCCTTGTCTATAGTTCTTGAGTTTTTTCCTCTTTTCATAAAGATCTGTTTGTTTAGTTCTCCTTAGCAAAGGGAGTCTTAGT
>NC_089761.1:44774272-44784272 GCF_040412425.1 Macrobrachium rosenbergii | reverse complement strand
TTTTCAGATTTTATATTGTTTATAATTTTATTTGCGGTTGCACGGTTTGTTTTCTGTTTTAACCGTAATATTCTTTTTTCATTCTTATGATGTGTTTTTTTTTTATTTTCTAGTTTAAATTTTTCATTTCATTTTTTTTAGTTGATATGAATTATAGACCAATCACCCAGTCATCCATCACTTTATCGATTACTCTTTATTGAAGACTTAAATATTATAGTTTTTTTATTTATACTGGTGTTGTTTCATCTACAATTCCACGATTTTCCATATAAAAAGATATTTTGAGATGATGTGAATTTGTAACACTTTTTGAGATGATGTGAATTTGTGACAATTTCTGCACATTTAAAATCTCACGTTGGGCGTAATCATTACCCGGTTGGGTGACCATTTGCGAACGTCAGACGCAGTCACATGAGCATCTGCGACAAGGTATTAGGACAAGGTCATGGTCTAGCAACCTCGTCCCAAATGACAGTGCGTATAAATGTGCCTTAAATATTCTAAAAAAATATCTGTTGAAAAATCGTGGAATTGTGGACGAAAAAACATCAGTGTAAATGAAATAACTGTAAAAAATTGTAAACGACGGAGTGATATGTGAAAGGGGAGTGGTCTACATTTCGTAAAAATTATTAGAAATAAATATAAAATTTATATAAACAATAAAAAAAACAAATTTACACAAAGAATATTGCAGTGAATACAGTAAACAAATCATGCGAGTGCAAATGCAATATACGAATAATAAACAAAATCGGATTAGAATATAGCAAAAATAATTAAAAAAATTAAATAAGAAAAAATAGCTATTGAGGCAGAGAAGAAAAGAGTGAAAATTATATTACAAATCGAGAACGTTCGTTCACTTCCATTAAGGATCAAATTCCTTATAATTCATCGTGTTACCCGGATTTGCTTCATTGTCCGGATAAGTTGCGGGTCACTTACGTATCCGCATACGAAAAGCAATCGTGAATATGGCTTCTTTTTTTTTATTCATGATTGTGAAATAAGAAGTCAAAAATATTTTGCCTTTAGGGTTACCTGTGCGTGTCCGTAAACTCCACGTTCCCACTTTCCCCTCCCCACATAATTGCCCGGAAGTGCCGGTGCCCTTCGGAGATTATGAAAAAGGGAAAACGCTTAACCGCATTCCTCTCCTCAAGCAAGCTCTCTGGCGCAAGAACGACGCCCAGAATTCCATATTTCACCCTGGTCACCGAAAGATGTCTTCATTTGGGCTACATGTAGTCTTTTCGCAAGGAGATTTTCACCGTAAGTTCGATTACGTAGAGATGAAGATTTTAAAGGCACCTTGTTGTAAATCACCTTGTTAATGTTACACTCCGTCTATGAGGTCTTGTTAGCTCTTCGTTGGGCGAGTCGGTAGAGTTGTAGCCTAGCACTCGCTAGGCGAGAGTTCGACGCTCCGACCGGCTAATGAAGAGTTAGAGGAATTTATTTCTGGTGATAGAAATTCATTTCTCGCTATAATGTGGTTCGGATTCCACAGTAAGCTATATAGGTCCCGTTGCTAAATAACGGATTGGTTCTTAGACACGTTAAATAAGTCTAAGCCTTCGGGCCAGCCCTAGGAGAGCTGTTAATCAGCTCAGTGGTCTGGTAAAACTAAGGTATACTTAACTTTTATGAGGTCTTGTTAAGATAGCGCCCAGAAATCATTTCAGTCCTGTCACCGATGGATGTCTTCATTCGGGATACAATCTTTTGTAAGGAGATTTCACTGCGCGTCGAGGTCAAGACTTAAAAGGCACCTTGTTATATATCACCTTGTTAATATTGCACTCCGTCTACTTAGTCACCTTGTTATAATGCTGCGCATTAGCCAAAGAATATTTTAGGTGTCAAAATTTATTACATCGGTGAAAAGGCTTTTTCCTGGCAATATTGTTTGGTTCCCAAATGGAACATTTCTCTTCAGAAACTACGAAATTGCCTAAATAGTCTGGTATCATTTGAAGCTTGCATTTTGTCTAAGTCTTTCCATTCTCATTTCCAGCTGGTTTCCGAAGAAGCAACCTCTAATTCCCACTGAGATTTCTTATCAGCAGAAAATCTTTATTCTTTTATTCCTTCATGATGAAATAAGATTTTCGAGTCGTGATTTTTTTTTTTTTTGCGAAATAACATGTCATATATGTTAAGAAGCCAAATGCACGTAATTTTGTCTCATTTCCTTGCCAGAATTGAAGTTTCCTAATATATATATATATATATATATATATATATATATATATATATATATATATATATATATATATATATATATATATGTGTGTATATATATATATATATATATAGAGATATATATATATATATATATATGGAGAGAGAGAGAGAGAGTTTAATTTCCAGACGACTTATGAAGTCCTATTCCAGCAAAATAATAATAATTATAAACTCGAAATTCAAGTTTTAGGACATACAAGGGCGGTTAGAGAAACCTCCGATGTTGATTTTCAGAATGAGCGTTCTTTTTCTTTCTTTTTCAACGTAATGAATTGTTTTCACGCCTCGTGGTAAGACTATATAAAACATCCTGTATGTCCAGTTTCCTTTATAACAAATAAAAAATGCGCCGAAGGGCAATCGAGTTTTCTATACTGTACATCGTATAATCGAGGTCACCGTAAATAGATCTATCTTTCGGTGGTCTCGGTATAATGCTGTATGAGCCGCGGCCCATGAAACTTGAATCACGGGCCGGTGGTGGCCTGGCCTATATCGTTGCCAGACGCACGATTATGGCTAACTTTAACCTTAAATAAAATAAGCTACTGAGTCAAGAGGGCTGCAATTTGGTGTGTTTGATGATTGGAGGGTGGATGATCAACATACAAATTTGCAGCACTCTAGCCTCAGTAGTTTTTAAGATCTGAGGGCGGACAGAAAAAGTGCGGATGGACAGAAAACTGAAAATGACGCCCCTGGTAAACCACCCCTTTTAAAATTGCTGTCTTGCGTAAAATTGTGACCTTCCCAGACAGACAATCTCAAATCCATCTCTCCTTGATTGAGGTGGCTGTAGAAACCACCCGCAATTAGAGATGTTCCACGGTAATGACCTTGTTTTGTTGTCTGACTGCACACGGGGCCGTAACTCCAGATTTCTTCTCTCTCCATACACACGCACACACACACGGATTGCAGCCGTGTGTCTTTGCTTGATTCAGGATTTTGTGGATAAAAGTTCAGGAAACTAAAAGCAAAAATTAAATACAGCAATCTTTAAGGGGTATATTGGCTATTATTTTTAATGGGTCGTAATACGTGCCAATAATACATGCCACAAATTGACAATGTATTGTACTTTTCCCTTTATTATTTTTCCTTGATGCTTCGTCACGTCTCTTTCATCAGCTGATTTTACTTCCTTCTGGATATATCAGGTATAGAAGTCTTTGCCATAAATAGATATAGCATTTCAAATTTTATCAAGATTTTTGTCTGTATCAGATAAAACTAAATATTTATAATTTCACGATTTTTTGATAACTTGGAACTTATTGGAATCTTCAGCGATATATGTTGTTGACGAACTTGGGAGCTAGAATTCGATAATGCCACTCTACCGTTTTAACGATTTCACAGTACCTGTAAATTATTCAACTTCTAAGCTTTTCTTCTTCAGGCTCGAAAATGAGTATTAGCTCAGCCACCTTCAAAGGACAACTCTGTCACCCGGAACGGAAAATCATTTGACACTGTAATGCATTCACGTCGTTCTGCATCTTGGACATCAACAAGTTGGCTTTTATAAATTTATATAACCAGGATGCTATGGTACAAAAACAAATTAAAAAGCAGTTACTAACATAAAATTTTGGATGCGGCAAGATATGATTGATGTGTCGAGTCAGTCACCTCTGACATGACAGTGGCGTTATTGTTGTCTGGCGTAAAAGGAACGAGGACTGATTATTTTCCTGGTACGGTTTGGACTTTGGTCTCGTGGATTCGGATACAAATTTATCTTTTTGCCTAAAGACAAAATAGGTTTGGTTATTTTCCAGATAGGGTTTCAGTTAGTGATCTCCGGGACTAAGTGATATGTAATAAACTTAGACACATTTGCGTTTATAAGTTGTAAAAGCGGGGTTTCAAAGAATATATATCCATTGAGTATCAACTTGATACGTTAGAACCATGCCCTCAACGTTTGGGTCGCAGTTGAGTTTGAAAGGGTGGGTGGGGAGGGGGGGCGGTGGGACTCCATAGAGTGACTTAAGTTTTCTCCTTGTTAGTGTCATAAATTACATCAATATGATAACGATTAACTGTACAATAAATGTCTCTCATTGTTAACTAATTGATGGGGATGCAGTTTGATATCGAATCAGTCTTCGGGCATAACTATTGCAGTTCATTGTCAGGTTAATTAGGTATGGGTCAGTTCTATGGAAATTTTTGGAAGATCTTGGTGGGAAAAATGCTGAACCCTTCAATTATTAGTCTAAAAACTGTAAAACGTTTGGAGTAGCATCGAAAAATATAATCGAGTTAATTAGGTATATGTAATTTACCGTTTACATAAACTTATTTTTTCATTCAATGTTATTACGTTAATTTTTAGTTATCTGTAAAAGAAAACTAATGTGTCGGCTTTGTCTGGTCCTCCGCACTTTTTTCTGTCCGCCCTCAGTTTTACAAACTACTGAGGCTAGAGGGCTGCAAATTGGTATGTTAATCATACACCCCCCAATCATCAAACATACCAAATTGCAGCCCTCTAGCCTCAGTCGTTTTTATTTTATTTAAGGTTAAAATTAGCTATGATCGTGCTTCTGGCAACGATATAGGATAGGCCACCACCTTGCCGTGGTTAAAGTTTCATGGGCCGCGGCCCATACAGCGTTATACCGAAACCACCGAAAGAAGATCTGTTTTCGGTGGCCTTGATTATATGCTGTACAGAAAACTCGAGTGCGCTGAAGAAACTTCGGTGCATTTTTTACTTGTTATTCAATATTATTACGTTAATTTTTATTCATTGTTATTACGTTAATTATAATTTTGTCACGCTTCCTGAAAGCAATTGGCCCATAACAACCAGGAGATTTTCTCTATGGTCTACATTACGCAATTTAATGTAAATTGCGACTCGTATAAACAACGTATTCTTTGGTTCATGCAAAGCTTTTGCCGGGAAGAGGTAATCCAAATCTTTCTGCAGAATATAGTGAATCTGTTGTTAAAAACGCGAAGAATCTCTGGTTCTTTGGTATACGGCATTCACGTCGGTTGTAATAAAAATATTCAGCATGCTTATTCTCGAAAGGTTTTAGACAGAGTTTTATGAAATGCAGGAGTTTTACGGATCAAATATTGTGGAGCTATATATGGGATTACAAGTAAGCATTGACAGCGTCCACAGACCAACTTTACAGAAATTTTCATCACTAGATGCAAAGTCAGTGTTAGAGTTTTCTCAAGTAAATTTCAGTAAATAATGTAGTGCTTAAAGAAATTTATGACATCTTTGCTATTTGCCCCTCTCATGGGGGAAAAAAGTGCGAGAGATGGACGAGAGAATTTAGATTGGAGTGACGATAGAAACTTGATGGACTTCAACGAGAAGATGACATTGTAATCAGCAAAACCTCACACGATTCACAAAACTTGATTTATCGAGAGAGATAGGACTCAAGATAAGTTTAAGGAAGACAGAAATAAGACTGAGAGAATATGTACAAAAGGTGAAAGACACTAGATAGAGGAAAGATTAATGAATGATGAGTCCTTCAGATGCTTAGGAACTCTTATAACCAGTACAGGTTTTTTGAACTGGAATATAGTGAATGATTTAATCACGCCATAAAAACACGAATCATGGTATGACGATGGGACTATACACTAAAGACTTTGTCCATTTGAGATTAAAGCTTAAAGATGACTGTCATGAGTCAGATGCCAGAATATTCAAAAATGACACCTAAAGTGGAAACTCTAGAAGTTCCACATGTAGATGAGATAATGTTGAAGGGAAGATGGAGGCGTCTTGGACATGTCCTTCGCACAGCCCCAGGGAGCGAGTGTCCACTAGCCCCCTGTGGGCACACACCGGAAAGGTTAGGAGACCCTGACCAACTTAAATGAGAACTGTAAGCCGAGAGGCTGCAGATGAGTGGAGAATTTTGGAAGATAAAGCCCTGGAAAGGCATGGTTGGCAGAATTGCACAGAAGCCGTATTGAGCTGCACAGTGTTGGAGGCGATAATGATGATTATGATGATGCTTATAATAGTTATTATTTCCAGGTTCAAGAACACTAATTTTAATCGAGTACTGACAGATTCAATTTTTTGTTTTCATTCACCTCTTTTGGCGTAAAGTCTTTGTACTAAATTCCATTTCTTCACGAAAAAAAATCTTTACATTCGATTTCACCACGTAATCTTTACTAATTATTACGAAACCTATGGGTAATCTATAGCTTGATATGCAATCATATCTCTTGTAGGAAACGGTTAACACGACTTGGAAAGTAATGAGACATGAAGGGGCAATTTTTTCTTGCTTTATGACTGTAATTTTCTGTACTTCATAGATGTCGAGAAATCCAAAAACTGATAGAGCACGAATACACCATCTTGAATACACTGAAAATATTTTTTCCATTTTTATGACCATAATTTTGTCTACTTTCTAGAAGGCAAGAAATCTAAAACCACTTTGCAACTGGGAAAAATGATAGACCCTGACTTCCAGTCTGGAAAATTATCTTTCCTTGAAACGAATTTCTCCAGGAAATATTATTCGGACAAACGTACAAAAATGACTAATCATTCTGTTGTTGCAAACTCGGCCACGTCATCCTCGCTCGCGCGAAGGTTTTGCTGCGGAAAGTATCACAATGATGCACATTTAAAAACGCGGTACTTTTTGTAATTGCACCAACACGTGGATAATTAATCTCAAGGTCTTCGTCCGTCTCCTCGAGGGTGTAAATTCAACGTTACTGGGAATGATGTTTTGAAGGTTAAAAAGTTCTACAATTATTTAATATTTTTTTTTTCCCAGCCGATGCAAGTGAAAGTTGAGGCGACCGCCCGTTGCGTGCTTGTTCTGAAGAAATGATTCCACTTTTTTTTCTCCCCCAGTTACTTGTACCCGGAATCTGATTAGATGAGATCTAATATCAGTCTCTGGTAGTGCATTTAAACATCATGTACACGCATTGTAAATATAAGAAAATGCACAATGATGTGTACTCATACATACATACACGCGCAAATACACATACATTATATACACACATATATATACATATACATGTATATATATATATATACATATATATATGTATATGTATATATATGTATATAATTTGTATTTATATGCTTAACATTTTTCCAACTTGTAGTTAGCACAAACTTGAAGCCTGTTTTGGCATTTTGATTAAAATGAGCCTGTTTTTTTTTTTTTTTTTTTTTTTTTAGCCATTGAAGGCAATTTGTTTATCCCTTACTGTTATCCAGTATCACAAGCTACTTATTTTGTTTATGAAAATGGTTGCAGATTTGTTTTCGGGACTTTGTAAAAATGTCGTACTAGAAATAGAGAGAGAGAGAGAGAGAGAGAGAGAGAGAGAGAGAGGAAATTTTTTACGCTGGCGAAGCTCATTGAATATGGTCGTATTATAATTACTTCTTAAACATTTGTTAAAATTGTGTTTAGTGTGGTTAAAATGGATTTTTTTTGTGGGGGCTGGTTGTCAAATGCAGTTACACTTTCAATAAGACATTTCAAAATAAATGTTTTGAAAGAGTAGGCTCTCCAAACGTTTCTCTGAAGTGGTATGTCTTCAAGGCTACAAAAGGCCCCATCACCTGTGGCTTACCGCTTCCATGAAGAAGCCTTCAATCAAATTTGTTCCGCTGTTCGTTGTGCGTGCGCGCGCGCGTGTGTATGCGCGTGTTATGCCACCTAAGTCCCCAGCCATGTATTTATATCGATTGTTTAAAGGTGACATTAATAACGTTATGTTTTTTTTTTATAAACATTTACAAACAAGTAGGAGATTTAATTACAGCAAGTCATCATTTGATTTTATGAATAACACTGTAAGTCACTGATGTGTACAAGACTTTAGGTTAACCTAGTTTTTGCCACATATTGGGAACATTTCCTGTTTTTAATTTGGTATGTTTATAATAAATTTTTACCATATTCTTCATGACGGCTTAATAAGTTTTGATCCATCTCTCTCTCTCTCTCTCTCTCTCTCTCTCTCTCTCTCTCTCTCTCTCTCTCTCTCTCTCTCTGGTTGGATGGTGGCCCAGGAGAATTTCTTTCGCCTTGAGGTGATGTAAACAATACTTAAGCAATATTTCTAGTTTCTTTTCCAGGCCATCAAGGTCACCCCAATTGCAAATGTAACCGCGAAATGGAACATATTTCTAGCTAATTTAAGAGGAGTTTCCTTTCCTGCAATTTATGCGGATTGGTCGTGTTTCTTGCATGTGCAATTTGTTTGAATCACTCTTTTTAACCTTAAAATGAGGCGTATTTGTAACTTGAAGGTGAAACGGCTCTTAATACATGTAAGTGAAACCTATGTGAGTCACGGGCTTTGTACCGGGAAATGAAACGGACTGGTTTCTTGTATATAAAATGTAGTTGTTGCTTGTATGAGAAATCGCTTTTTATTGACTTGTAAATGAATCGTATTATTGCTTGTGAGTAATAATTTTATTTGTATGTGAATTTCGGTGTTACTTGCATGTGAAACATTCGCTTGTTTATGTGGAGCATTTGGTACGTACACATGAAACTCATATGTTGCTTTTCTCCGTAGAGGGGTAGTGCCGTCAGTGCATCTCAGCGGTGCACTGTAGGCATTACTTAGGTTCATTGCAGCGTGTCTTCGGCCCCTAGCTGCAAACCCTTTCGTTCCTTTACTGTACCTCCTTTCATATTCTCTTTCTTCCATCTTACTCTCCACCCTCTCCTAACAATGGATTCATAGTGCAACTGCGAGGTTTTCCTCTTGTTACACCTTTCAAACCTCTTACTGTCAATTTCCGTTTCAGCGCTGAATGACCTCATGGGTCCCTGTGCTTGGCCTTGGGCCTAAATTCTGTGTTCAATTCGTATGTTACTTTTGCGTGAAATATGTGAAGCTTTCAGTTGAAGCAATAAAGTCACCTTAGGATAGGTTAGGTTACATAGGATAAATGGATTACAACGTATGTTACCACAATGAATTAGCACAAGAAGTTTACACAGTTTAGTGTTTACACAATGAATTAGCACAAGAAGTTTAGTGTTCACAAGCCAGAGGAATAGCCTTGATGTCAGCGTCTGACGAGGTTGATGTTTAAGCTTTGTTAAGTTGTCATAGCTAGGCTATGATGGCTTCGTCACCAAAAAGTTGAAGAGGACTGAATTCTCTGACGTCACCGGTTTCCTCCAGGTAGACGTACATAGCTTTTACCTCTTCTACTTTAGACACATCACTTAATCTAGACTATGATGGCTTCGTCACCAAGATTTTAATGATGAGTGAATTCTCTGAGGTTTCTTCCAATTAGAATTGAATCGCTTTTACCTCTTCTACTCTAGACACTTCACTTAATCTTTACTTAGTTGCCAGAACTACACTATGATGACTACGGTACTAGGAAGTTCAGGAAGAATTGAATTCTCTGACGTCATCGGTTTCTTCCAGTTAGACTTGAATATGTTTTACCTCTTCTCCTTTATTCCGTGGAAATTTATTTCGCTGACCTTCTCTTAAGGTTCGTGGGTTTTTATTTAGTGCGTTCTTCGTGCACGTTTCATCCTCTGCTCTTTCGTTGCGTCCGTCACCCTTTATTTATTCTACATTCTAAACCCTGTTTGTAATGCGACCCTCCTCTCCCTCCCGGCAAACGGAAGGTGGCCGAGACAGTTATGCAATGGTGCAGCATATGGCCAGGTAAAAGGGATTTGTGTGTTGTCAGCGTAATGACTAGAAATTTTAGACTTGAAGT
>NC_089761.1:44664272-44769272 GCF_040412425.1 Macrobrachium rosenbergii | reverse complement strand
TAGAGATTTGAGTGTTTATATGTCGTAAATAATTTTTTTTATGGTGTTAATTTTCAGTTAATCAAAGTGATAAATAACATATAGCGTGAAACAGAAAGCAGTTCTCTCAATCGAATTTGGCAAAATCACGATTAAGCATTGCAAATATCATGTGTATAGAAACGTGAAAATTGAAGAATGATATTGAAATGCAGTCCCCTTAGAGCATGCGTTTCTATTATTCTCTTCCAAATTGGCCCTTGGGGTTACGGTTGATGCCCAGAGGGTTTTGGGGGGTGGGCCCTTCAAAGAAAATTGTTGCCTTCCGAAAAGGTTCAGTAACCGAGCGTACTTTCTCTTGCAAGGCCTCCCGCATAGGTGACCACACCCACGGGGGCTCATCCCACACCCCACCCCCTCCCCCCCAACACAGACACACCCCCGCAACATTCTTGGGCCGTATTCTAGTTCTCAGCTTCATTTTCTCTTTCTTTCTAGGCTCTTTCCTCTCTCTCTCTCTCTTCTCTCTCTCTCTCTCTCTCTCTCTCTCTCTCTCTCTCTCTCTCTCTCTCTTAGAATTTGTACACTTTTATAAATTATATTTTATATAATTTTTTAACAGTTTATTAGGTAGTTTTTTAAAACATTTCTTTTGATTTACATTCCTGGAAGAGTTTTTCATTTTTTTGAAGGTTCCTGGACATTGTTCTTTTAACGCTTATACCAAGTTGTTTCATCTTGTACTCTTGGCTCTGTCATGTTGTATCTGCACTTTTGAAATAACTTTCCCTCTCTTTTTGTGCTCACGAGACACAAGTCACTTTAGATAATTACTTTCCTGGTGTAGAATTTTCCACTGAATTACTAATTGGTTTTTCATCTGCAAAAAAAAAAAATACGAAGCAGGCATCCCTTCAAATTGTTTTCATTCGATAACCAAAAGATGAAAGGCAAAAAATTCAGTTTATTTTTTGTTGTGTCACGCTTTATGCAGAGTTGAAAGGTAGAGGTCAAGGTCATATGAAACCTGTATACTAATGTAATGTTCAAGGTTTGTTTGAGTAATTGTTCATTACAAGAATAAAATTGCTGTGATAATCCTGTACCAGTTTTAAGGTCTCACTAATTCCGAGCCGTTGACGGTTAATCATTGAGTTTGAGAACGTAAAACTTTATATTTAGGGTGGTTTAGGAGAGATATGCCTTACACAGTAGAGAAATTTAAAGGCTTAAAATGAATTTGTCTTTGAAATTCGTGTTGTTTCAAAACTTCAAGTGACTTAAGCCATCGACATCTTAACGTAAAAGAAATTCGGTATTTTTGCAGATAGAATTCGATACTTTTGTATTGTGTAGAGAATTTACTATGGAGACAATAATTACAGAACAAGAAATAAGTGAACATTGTCGCTAAAAATTAGTCTGGAAGGTTTTTAAGTTTTTTGTTTTTGTTTTATCATTTTCTTGAGAAAGTGGATCGTGTAAGTTGTCCACAAGGGCAGCAGTTTCATTGAACTGATTTCATGAATGGCCAAGATGGAATTTTTGTGTTTTGCCTGTTCCTTTTGCCTGGAAAAATTGGAAAAATTATGTGTTCGTACATGTAAACTTTTAATGTAAAAATGAAATTTATGTTTGTACATGGAATTTTCAGATGCTAGCAAAGAAATTCGAGACTTTACTGATAATAGTGATATGTAATCAGAGATTTTTTGGGTAATCAAAGATTTATGCAAGTGGCAAAGTATCACAGAATATAAACTAATATTTTGTAAAGTACGTCGATAAACACAGGTTCGTGTTCGCTCTTATTCATACTTCTCAAAAGTTTTTTTTTTTTTTCCAGTTCAAGCTGAAAGCGTAGATATGTGAATCACACATAACATTTT
This sequence comes from Macrobrachium rosenbergii, assembly GCF_040412425.1. Taxonomy (NCBI): domain Eukaryota; kingdom Metazoa; phylum Arthropoda; class Malacostraca; order Decapoda; family Palaemonidae; genus Macrobrachium; species Macrobrachium rosenbergii. The sequence goes on along the minus strand of NC_089761.1, from coordinate 44,767,404 downwards.
CCAAAATTCACTGTCATTGTACGCATGCGCATATGCTAGGGACAGTTTATTGTAGGAGGAAGATATTTTATTAATTTATTTAGCTCTGTGCCTTGCGCCAGGGCAGATTTGCCTCTAATTCCGTAATCCCTCCTGATTCTCGTCTCACCTGTTGCATTTCCTCCAATTTAGAGCAGGTGTCTGCACTTTCTGGTTACCTGAAGTTTCTTTTCACGCGCGCATGACGTGTCATCCATTGCACTAGTTGTGTCTACCAGCTTACACTAGATTTTTTTTTCCCTTCAGTTTACGCTGTTGCTTTTGTAATATTTCTTTAACTAATATTACGCATAGATTTGTAAACTGACTTATAAGTAGGTGCAGTTATGTATTTTTTTTTTGTGGGGGTGTGGTTTGTGGAGGTATGAAAGGTTCCAGAAATGTGCTACTACTAAAACTTGGAGTTGTTTCCTGTCGTTGCACTTTAAAAAGAGTGTCCACAGTTCTTGACCTAATTTCTAAACACAGTTACCTACAATGGCTGTGTAATTAAGTGGAAATGTTATACAAAGCAAACAATGGTGATATAATTTGATTTTTGTATGCCATCAGACTGTGCAGCTTACTTATAAAGAACAAATAAAAACAGTCAGTATGAAATCCAGCCAAGTAAACTTTGTCTTCATTTGCTTTTATAATTTACTGTCCACAAGCAAACCATGTTAATATACATTTCTTCTTGATTTGACTTTCTTTATTCACTAGATTCAATTGATTTTTTTTTCTTGGTGCCTTACAATCTTGTACCTTGTACTCAATTTCATCCTCGCTCGGTTGCCCTCACCGTTAAGTAAACTGTGTATCCTTCTTTGTCCATTAATACCACCAACACCCTTTCTACTAAGTGCTTTGTAATCAGATTTTCTATATCTGCTTTTCCACTCTCTTCCATATCTCAGACATCCAACCTTTCCGTTCAATACTTTCTCGGCGTCCAAGTGTCGATCCAGTGTGCAGGGAGCCACTCACCAAAGTGGGATTTTTCCCATTCCCCTTTTCAGACTTCATGACTGCCGTTATATAGGCTAAAACTAGATCAGCGCAATGCTATCCTCTTTTATTTTCATTTTCATCTTTTCCCTTTACAATTTTTTGGCTGTCGATTTCAGATGATATATTTCTTCCCACTTACTGAATTAAGAACAGTGAAGTACTTGCTAGAAAATTAATTTTTATCATCCTTTAAACGAAAAAATACAGTGGTTGTAGAATATGGCACTTATGGGAAATACGTATTATTAATAATAATAATAATAATAATAATAATAATAATAATAATAATAATAATAATAATACTGAGCACAAGTACATGATGATACTGTTATACAATGATGCAGAAAATGTTGGGAAAAAGTGTCTTGCCATCAGTTTCAGTGGGGAAATAAAATGGTATCCTGCCTTTTACCTCCATCTGTGAAAGTGAGCAGAGAATATGTATTCACATGTACATACCTGCTTATAATTACGTGCTCTTACCTGTCTGCTAGCTGTCAACAAGATAATTAAATAATAAGTTATGAAATTTTATGGAAGGGCCATGGCTCAAAGACTAGTTGATCGTTTTGGAGATCAGTCATGCACCGGATGCAAATCCAGTTTTTTTCCACTGGGGGAGGTAGGCTACCCACTTTCTAGCTAGGAATGTGATTTCCCGTAGCAAGAAAGTCTTAGGAATGGCGGCATATTTCCAGTTTGTTGTTGAAGATTGTAAACTCAAGTAAGTTAATCTATTATCTGGAGTGGCTTTTAGACCGTTTTCGTTACATTTATAGATTTCGGTTCTTTGGCGTGTGAGGTTTAGGTCATTCTCATTATATTTATAGACTTTTCCATCCGGGTGACGATCGGTTATCTCGTTTATCTTATCAGATTGGTGAGCTGTCACGATCACACGATCTGATAAGTTGGTCTTGCGAAGGACGTCTGACTTCACTTTTTTATTAAAGCAAGGTCATAGCAGAACGAAATGTTCTTGGTCTAATAGACTATTCGAGTTACTAAAGACTAGGTTTTTATGTTTTGAGAAAAACCTGGAGATTTTTTTCTGAAGAAGTGAAAAATAGAAGAAAAAGGGACTTTTATTTTAATCTTAGTGTTAGCTAGACCTAAACTTTAAGAGATGCTGGTTGCTTCCTGAACCAGTTTATTGAGACCTTGCTTATTTTTCTTATTATAGATGAAATACACAAGAAGTTTCTACTCCTATCATAAAGCTATTTTAGATGTCATTTCTCTTGTTTGTAATTAGTTTCTTTTCCATCATCTCCATGTTTCAAGAAATAAAAAAAAAAAATACTAGAAAAATTGCAACTTCAGACATTTCTACTTCCCATGAACGGCAAAAGAAGGATAACCATGGTAGGAAGGTGGCACCGACTAGTTTTCCTAAAGAAAGAATAACTTGAAATGGAATCTTTTTAAAAAAAAATATTGGGCAGAATAAGTAGCGAAAATTAAATAAAAATATTTACGGCATGCACACATCTATGTAATACGTAAATGTCTTTAAATTGAAGTATTACTGCATGTGTACATACATTCATTCAAACATTATAATACAAGTTTTAATTGGGAACTGAAATGCATGCCTAGTCGATTTCTGCTAATTAAAGTACAGGTATATCAGTAAAATTTAATGTATATTTAAACACACTTCTTTACTTTACATCTTTCTAGTTTTCTTGAGACCTGGGCTAACATTAGTGTTGTATGGGTGGATTATTTAATAGCATATGCTTTGCTTCCTGTGTTGTAACATTTCCTCTGTGCCTTTCATCTCCACCATTACCATTGCAGGAAAAGCCTTGAATGAGCGCAAAGCTGAGGTTAGAATCCAGTATAGAGATGTCGCAGGTGACGTTTTCCATGGTCAGAGCAAGAGAAACGAATTGGTTATCCGTGTCCAACCTGGAGAGGCTATTTATTGTAAGGTAAGGTTTTCACTTTCGATGGCTTTGCAACTTAGTCATTACAGTATTTTAGTAAAGCAGCTAAACTCCTTACACTGCATTCGTATTACTGTTTTTAAGTAGCCCAGCGCCTAATGTGAAGGAGCTGGCAGATAAATTTTAAGTTGTTGAATATTGAGCAAGATCTTGATGTGCAAATGACAGCCTTTGAAGCAGGTTTGCTGTTGTTTATATCTTGTTTGGAATTTCTGTGAAGAAGGAAGGATTCGTGTATCCCTTTACTGGGATTATAATGAGGTGGTGAGTAAGAGGTAGGTTCAAGGCATTCTAATTTATTGACGCAGAATCCCTGACAGGTCAAGATGATTAATGATCATGACAATTACTTATTAGATATATTTTGAAAAATACCTAATACTGAGGTTTTTTAATTATTAGTTTCTCATTAAACTCTTTCTGTTCACCTGAAAAATTAAGGATAAATATAAGGGTAAGGTCTAATGTTAAGGACAAAGATTTTCATGGCAATTCACTAAAGGTTAGGAGATAGATTTTGCATGCTCAGTTGACCTCAGAGAGAATCTAGAAATAGTTGTATTGCAGTAAAATTTAGTTTTCAAGTGTAGTTTTTAAGTATATTTTTTCTCTTCACTTTTTGCTGTAACTAATTACAGTACTTGTGTTTGGCAGGTAATGACTAAGACTCCTGGTATGTCATTCGGACTAGAGGAAACTGAATTGGATCTAACATATGGTGACCGCTACAAAGGTGCCAAGTTGCCTGATGCTTATGAACGTCTTATTCTTGATGTATTCTGTGGTTCACAAATGCACTTTGTCAGGTATGTGCTTCATACGTGTTGAAATGTGAATTATTAGTTTTTCTCTTACTGTGAGGTGTATATTTCCTAGTGTTCTGCAGTTTGTACTCACACGAAATTTCAGATAATTATCATCATTATTATTATTATTAACAATTTAACCAGACTACTGATTTAGTATTCTTAACTCTCATAAGGCTAGCCTAAGGGTTTGGTTATTTGCAAGTACTGTACAGTATACTAGATATTCCTTCATACATTACAGCTCCTTTGGTCCTCAGCAAATGGATAAGCTGAAAATGAAAGTTCTATTCTTTTTGGGTATTATTTCCAAAACTTTGTTTGCTGTGTGTTGAAAACTTTACATTCTTAGTAAATTTTTAAATGTAAGTGTTGCTTTGCATTCTATGACTGAGTAATGTGGGTTGTTTATTAAATACCCGTTAGTCAAATGAGTGACTAAATAGAACAATAGTAGTTCTGTGTGATGTTTCTGTGACCAGGTCCTGGGTGATTTTTAGTCAAATGAGTGTGACTAAACTGAGGAACAATAGTGCTTTAGTGTGATATTTCTAAGACCAGGTCTCCAGTGATTTCAATCTCAAAGATGAGAGATGACCTTAGTTTACTCTGGTGAGTAGAAACAAGGCTTTGAAATGAGTAAACAAGGAGGAAGCATGTGGGGAAAAAAAAGACAGAACCTTTTCTTTACTGCTAGAAAGATTGTAGGAACTGCCTGCATAATGTTAACTGTAGATAACTGGACCAGTGGAAACACTGTCAAGATGAGACCTGTGGCAAGGAGGTGAAAGAGTAGCAGCAGAGGAAGAACTCTGATGGGAGATGGATTAAAGGGACAGGAAAAGCAGCAGAAGCTGTAGTGATAGCGTGAGGACTTAAAGAAATATCTCTGGGTTTCAGAGTTTTCTTCATTAAAGGGCTCACATTTAATTTTAGTAAAGCTGGGAGGAGAGAAAACTGGTGATAAGCAACTAGAAGACTTGAGAAGAGAGATCATGCATGACCCCCACTATAGTATTTCTTTTCCAATGATCTTTTAAGCTTTCAGAATCCCAAGTGAAGAGCATCTATGTGGACACTGATCAAATGCCTGTAAGTCTTAGAAGAGAAGAACAGGGGTTATACTACACAGATCACTTAAAGCCTCATCGTCAAGTCATCAAACCCTACTAAATATGTGCTTGCAGGAATTCAGTCAGAAAGATTTAACATCCCAAACCAAAGTAAACCATTCCAAATACTGTACATATCAATGAAGAGGTGTAAGGCCGTTCTTTGAAGAAGCAGACATTCTAGCATGAATGGCTGTTGAGCCCAAAGTGTGTCAAAAAGCAATAAGCAAATCATTATCAGAGGCTGCAATAAAGTCCCAATTCTTAGCCTAAAACAAAATTCATAAAGACTCCATTTTTACAGATGAATGGACAGCCATATAAAAATCTCAAAAACTTGTAAAGTGAATGAAACAGTTAGCAGAGGTTTCACAATTTACTCAGATTCCTTTGGTGCTCTCACAGCCTTTAGATAATATAACCCTTTTCATCCAACTACAGTATTCAGAAAATCTAGGGATGGCACCTGATAAAACTGGACTGATTTGCAATGGGGCCAAGCCCATGTTGGTATCAGAGGAAATGAACAAGCAGATGCAGAACCAAATAAGCAGTGAAGCTAAATAGTATTGACTATCCCTCAGTACAGTATGCCGACATTAAATGACCTATCCTGTCTTAAACAAAAATCAGAAATGGAATTCTTTCTCCGAGAAGAACTTAAAATAGAAAATCTATCCATTGGTTGACTTCTGCCATTATTATACCAGAGAAATTGTAGAGTTGAAACCAGGCCGAGTAGAATGAGGATATTTCATACACATTAATCCACAAGTTTATCCTGGAGAGACAGACCATCCTTCAATGTGTGATCTTTGTGATATCCCCCTTTGTGTGGAAAACATATTGGTAGGCTGTCCCAAATAATATGTGGACGAGAGAAGGCAAAATCATGTTTTTGATTCCATATGTGAGATTGTAAATGATGTCAGTGTTAACAATGTCATGGATTTTTTAAAAACTATTGGCATTTATTATGTTTAACAACTTTTACTATGATACTGAATAACCAAACAGTTCTAAGGCCAGGTCATCATACCAAATTTGCATAAATCAGTCAATAAACAAAGATCTTTAAATAAGCACTGACTTTCAAAAGCTCTGCTTAGATTTTGGAAAGTTTGGCTAATAACCAATCTATTTTTCATAACAAGAACATAGCAAAGATGTACTACAGTAATTTGCAAAGATCAGCTTTTCAGGTTCTGACTGTCTATACTAAACAGAGTTCTGTGAATACAAAATTTCTTAAGGATAACATCATCTGGCATCTGGGAAAGGAATGAAGAAGGATATTCATGAAGATCTTCCATACATATTCATGGTGGCAACCAAAAGCAGCCATTATATTTGTAATGATGACTATGGCCTCAGTGAACTATCTCTCCATAGCCTTTCTCAGGAATTTGTACAAGAGGTAAAGCCATCTCAAATAGAGATGATGACCTATTCATGTTCAAAAATGAAGAGGCAAAACTGGTTTGAGAGGATCTTTCTACAACTTACCAGAACAACTGCATGAATTACCCTTCAGCAGACATGGAAATGGTTGACCAATCCCATAGGTTGGTATTTTTAACAGGAACTTGGTCTCATGTTTGTTCTATCTACAGTCATTCCAGAATAACTTTAATCACCCTTTATCAGACTGGAAAGTGGTCGAGCTCATCCTGTATGTTGGTAACTTTAGTAGATACTTGGCTTCATTGTTGACGATGGTCTTCCCTAAACAGTTAATGGTTGAGGTGAACTAGAATTTGCCTATGTAGAGTTCCCTTTGCTTTCTTGACATTTCCTCTTCTGTAGACTAAATATCCCTACATAAGACTCTTTCTGCAGAGGCAAGAAAATGGAAATTATGGGAGTTTTAGCATGTACCCAACCACACAAACCTGCAAATAAGGGGTCAGTCTGATTGGTTAAATGATGGTTACCAAAATTAACCAAATAGATTAACCAAATCACTGAGTTAAAAATCTTAGTTCTTACAGTCTGGACATTTTGATGTTTTGCAGTAAGCCAAGTCTCTCTTAGAGGCTCTTCATTACATATGTGCCACCACAGTACAGCAAAACTTCCAGTGCATATCCCATTCATGGACCTGTTCTTAATTTGGTTCCTGTTTTCTTCAATCACCCATTCTTGCTTCCAGTTACTGTCTGTAGCCTCCAGCACAATGTCTTCCTGGTCATTCTTCAGCTTTTTACTCACTCTTGTTCTTCTCATTGGCTACCTCTGGTACTCACAGTGATTTGTAATTTCAATCTCAAGCTTCAGCTTGCTTGAAGTCAACATCAAGACCATTTTCATACATCAACCAAACAAGAAGGTAGGCCAAGGAACAGATGGCATTCCAAGGAGGGGAGTTGGTTGAATGTTTGTTCTCTAACCACTGTATCTTTTACAAATTCATGCCTTTAGCAAACACTCATTCTCCTTTAATCACTATTTTATTCTTTTTGGCTCAGGCAGATTTTCTCCACTCACCCACCTGATATTAGGTGCATGCTCCTTGGAATCTCAAAGTTTACTTGACTTTGGGCTAGCACCTCAAGTAAAAATATATATGCTCCTTCTCTTGTAAGAACTTTTAACATAGCTAATGCTTTAGAGATTTGCATTCCTTAACCATCAAGATACTATGGCTCATGTTTTTTTGGCTCTCCTACCCATTGTTACCTTTCTCAAATCTTTTAAACAGTCCCTGTGCAATTAGGTTTGTATTGATAGAATGAAATTAGTTTTATAAAAAAAAATATTGCTTATAAATTCAAAACTCCTAATACCCTTGTGTACTGCTTGTTGAATTATGGTTGGCTGAGAGAGTGAGTTTTCTTAAAAGAAACATTTTTTATTACATCATCTCCTGCCTGAGTAATAATGTAATTGGTGAAGCCCTTTATTCATTATGAATAATATCAACCATTACATCAAAAAATGGGGATCTTGTTTTATTGAGGTAGTTGTATATTACTGTTGGTTGGGATGTGACGTGAAACAAGCTCATCTAAAATGTAGGTTCTTTATTAGGTAAGGTTACAGTGCAACAAGGGACAATATGTGTGAGCAACCGAACTCGGAGAGGGGAAGCAGTGTACTGCTAGACATTGGATTTGAATGTGTTCAGTTGCCACTTATCAGTACATATGAGGCAAGAATACAATTGCCACTTATCATTATACAATTTTATATACATAAGAGGTGAGAATACATTATGACAAATACATGTTACATATAGATTACAGTATCTACAATTACTGCCACTGACATTGTAACTAGTCAAGAGACTAGAGAGAGAGAGATTAACATAGGAAAATATATAAGCAATACAATAAGAACATATGTAAGCAATCATTACAATAGAAATCATAACATCAGAGCTTAGCTTACTACGAGGAATCATATCCTGTTGCATGAAGATCATAGTCTGTGAGGCAGTTCAAATATGATTAAGTACTAAACATGAGAATATAACATTGCAATACTTTGATCTGAACATGTTCATAATTTGAGATTTCCAACGCTGAGTCACATAAGGTATCTTGCTCTTATACAAGACATACAAAACAGTCTCTGCACCTTTTACTTGTAAGTAAACAAACATTCATAAGTTTACATCCCCCTTAGTTGTTACCGAACAAAATGCTTCTCAACATTTAAAAGAAATTAAAAGTAATCTGTAATTTTCCCAGGTAAACAAACCAATGCCTTTTATATAGAGGTATTCTTCAGAGTGGGCTGGAGCAGTCATTGAACTTGTTAACAAGGTAGTTGTCTGGTAGTTGAATATAAGATCTCTGTCCAAAGCACACAGCAGAGGCTCAAAGGGTTTCCTGGAAAGGCTCCCCAGCACAAGAAAAACATCCTGCTGTGGAGCCAGAGTTCCCAAGAAGGACAGGATTGTTTACAGCTTCTCATTAGCATGGATAACTTTACCAAAGTGGAGAGATCCAGCCCCTTCAGATTAAAAACCTGCGAAAAGGTTATGCGTTTGCCTTTTACTGCATAGACTGCTCCAAAGATGGCAGATGACCTAGGAACACTTGACAAAGCTGAGCTGGTTGTTCCTGCCAGGAGAGGAATTGCACCATCACTTCTCTGAGACTCCTCACATGAGACAGTGGTGGGAAGGCTCTCGCCACTATTGAGTCATTGAGTATGCCCACATCTTTGCCAGCTGCTTGGGAGGTAGATCGGACTTTTCCCCGTTGACCATAATATCCCTGTGTGTGGCAGAAGGCAAGAAAGCAGTCTGTCCTGAAGCCATATGTTGGAGGACACCAAGGCTAACCAATCATCTAGGCACCACAGCAATCAAATACCTCTCAAATGGGCCCAAATTGACACCAAGGTGAACTGAGGGGGCCATTGCTAGTCAGAAGCACAACACTTTGAAGCATAGGTACTAATGAATGGATACTTGACCAAAGTACACATCCTTCATGTGTATGAAAGTATGAAGTTACCTTCTCTAATAGATTCCAGCTCATAACGTGGTTTCCATCATTCATCGGAGAAAGGTCAGTCACCGGTCTCCATCCTTCACTTGACCTCTCTACAAAGCCTCTGTTAGATTTCAATATTTAACATGTGGTTTCCATCATTCATCGGAAAAAGGCAAGTCACTGGTCTCCATCCTCCACTTGACCTCTCTACAAGGAAGAAATGAATACAAAACCCCAAACGCTCATGCTGTGTGACTTCCAGTGCCCTTTTCCATCATCGCTTGCTCTGCAACTCTGAAGGATATGGTTGGAACAGTATTGGCAAGTTCAAGAGGATATGATGAATAAAACCTGTATCCATCCCAAAAGACTGATACTACTTGGCCAAGGTTCTGCTCCCTGCTCCTGCCACTTGGCCCAGTGACAACACAAGCATGCCCCTACTCATAGCAGTGGAGAAAGGGATTGTCATCCTCAATAACTACCTCCCTCCTCCTACCCGTTTCCTCCCTAACTGCAGCTGGGGAAAGATTAATTATTATTATTGGAAGTAAGAAGACCCTCTTTCAAGCATGCTTTGTTTAAAAGGATGGCTGCATTGTGCAAATTGATTTTATATTGAGTTTTTTCAATTTTTCTTATAATTTACCTTTCTTGCTCATCAATATTGGTCAGTAATTGGCCAATGTTCATATTTTGGTGGGTTTAAACAGCTTTTCTATACAGCAGAATTTTATTCTAAAAAGAGCGGATTACTGAAACCTGGGTTTGTAAATCCGTATAGAACTCAGTAGTTCAACGGTATGTTACTCATCTTAGCGTCTTCATTTACCAGCAGATGGGATTCTGGGTTTTCTTGGTACTTTTTTTTTGCAGTTTTTCTGTCGACATGTTTTGATCAGCCCGTTGGTCATCTTCTGGATGGTCAAGATGAATCTGGAGACACAGGGCGCATATGGTGGTATTTATAGGACATTCTTAGGTAGCCGAATTATCATTGGCTGGCTTGGTCAATTCTTCTTGGGCAGAGCCTTCTCTCGTGCAACGATGGTTGTGTGCACTCTTGCGTGCAAGCGCTGGACTACATGTGGGAGAATGAAGTATTAGGAGGATTGCTGCCTGCTGATGGACGCTCCTGATTGGTTTGCTCATCAGGAGTGACAGTGGGTGCCACCCTTTGCTCCTGATGTCGGTAGGAGGAAGGTTTCCTGTGTGGTATTGAGACTAGGCTTCTCTCTCCCGATGTGTAGGGCTTCCAGAAGGTGTTGGTGGCGATGGCCAGTTGTTAGAGCTATTATCTCTGTGTTAGAGATAATGTCACTTCTTTTTATTCTTGGGTTATGGGCAGTCCTGGCGTGATTAAAAATGGCACCCTCCTGGGCATGGCAGTAGATCTTCTTGGAGAAGCACAAGGTAGTCATACTGATGTAGGAGCCGAGGCACTCTCGGATGGGGCATTTGTATTGGTAGACCACGGTTTTCTTCAAGGCCTTCTGCTTTGGAGGGAGGGTTATTTATCATCACCAGGCTGCTGGCTTTCTCATTCCTGTAGAAAACCAACAGCCTGGTGATGAGAAATAACCCGGTACCCCCGAAGCAGGATCCCTTGAAGAAAACAAATGTGGTCTACCGATACAAATGCCCCCGTCTTTGAGTGCCTCAGCTCCTGCATCGGTATGACTACCATGCGCTTCTCCAAGAGGATCTCCTGCCATGCCAGGAGGGTGCCATTTTTAATCACGCCAGGACTGCCCATAACCCAAGAATAAAAAGAAGTAGAAGTGACATTATCCCTAAGATAGAGATAATAGATCAACAAACAACTGACCATCGCCACCAACACCAGCTGGAAGCCCCTACACATTGGGAGAGAGAAGCCTAGTCTCAATACCACACAGACCTTCCTCCTACCGACATCAGAGTGAAGGGTGGCACCCACTGTCACTCCTGATGAGCAAACCAATCAGAAGCGTCCATCAGCGGGCAGCAATCCTCCTAATACTTCATTCTCCCACATGTAGTCCAGCACTTGCACGCAAGAGCGCACACAACCATCATTGCACGAGAGAAGGCTCCACCCAAGAAGAATTGCCCAAGCCAGCCAATGTTAATTCAGCTACCCAAGAGTGTCCTATAAATACTGCCACATGCGCCCTGTGTCTCCAGATTCATCTCAACCATCCAGAAGATGACCAACGGGCTGGTTGAACCATGTCAACAGAAAAGTTGGAAAAAAGTACCAAGAAAACCCAAAATCCATCTGCTGGTAAATGAAGATGTCCAAGATAAGGAACGGTTGAACTACTGAATTCTACGATTTACAAACCCAGGTTTCAGTAACCTGCTTTTTTTTTTTTTTTTTTTTAGAATAAAATTCTGCTGTAGAGAAGCTGTTTGAATCCACCAAAAAAAAGGAACATTGGCCAATTATTGATCAATATTGATGTGCGAGAAAGGCAAATTATAAGAAACACTGAAAAAACTCAATTGTATTATTATTATTCAGAAGATGAACCCTATTTATATGGAACAAGCCTACAGGGGCCATTGACTTGAAATTCAAGCTTCCAAAGAATATGGTGTTTATTAGGAGGAGGTAAAGGAAATAGAGAAAGAAGCGATCGCTTATTAAAAAAGAAAAAATTAATTAACAAATTAGTAAACAGATAAAACTAAGTAAATTATTAAAATACATGGACAATTGTATTAAGGTAGTAATGCATTGCATCTTCGCTTGAACTTGTGAAGTTCCAATTGTACAACATCCTGAGGGAGAATGTTCCTCAGTCCAACAGTGTGAGGAATAAAGTACCTCTGGAACTGAGAAGACGAAAGGAGGCTTCCCTACCTTTCAGTCTTAGAGGAAGAAGTCTGGGCTACCTGTCTGGCTTTCAGAAGAGCAGGTTTCTTCGCAACCCCAAATGTTGAAGGCTTTGCTGCACCTGAAGGTTTAGCCGTGGCAGCCTTTGCATGTTAGGGCTTGAAAAAAAAAGTATATCTTAGTTTAACCAGACCACTGAGCTGCTAGGGCTTTGCATGATTAGATTTATTTTTACGTGGCTAAGAACCAATTGGTTACCTAGCAACGGGACCTACAGCATGGTTGATAGAAATGAGTTTCTTGTTCTTCAGTCGAGATTCAAACTCGCGACCAACATGGAGCTCCAAAGAACTATCAACTGTCTTCAAGCAAAGCTCAACTGTTGCCTACACATTACTCTTTGGAAAGCTTAGTGATGAGCCAAAACCAACCTTTTGCTAGTGAGGGGTTACTCTCATGAGAAACCTGTCTAGAGAAGAGAAAGGCAAATGCCTTACCTCAACCTCCAGACGCCAGCAACATACAGAAATTTGCCTTTTCATTGCATGACTAGATACCTGTCCTAGAGTAATCATTGTTCAAGTCAGTACTTTCAACCAAGGGTCAAGCCCCAAAACAACCTGGAGAGAAGCTATGATTAAGGACTCCATGGTATTCACCTCTGAAAACAAGAACAAGACTCTCCTGATGGGGTCTAAAGGGAAGGTCATTTGTCAGTTAGCAGACTGATGTGTCCAACTGCAGGAAGTAGCCTCTGCATTCTCGGGTTTGCAGGAAGTAGCCTCTGCCTTCTCGGGTGTGTAATGCCTCTGCTGAGATGAAAGTGGCAGGGAAGGAGTTTGTTCACTATGCTGGATTTGAAGGAACTACCCAACCAGCAAATAAAGTCATTCAGCTTCTCCAAAACACCGCACACTAACTGTGACCAAGGCAACCAGACTTAAAGTTTCACCTTCGAAGAGTTTCATATAGAAAGCTATGAAGATGAGGTTGCCTTCCCAAGGCTAATGCTCACATTTGAACATGATAATCTCTCAAAAATAATGTTGCAGCTCTGCATGCAGGGGTTCCAGAGGAGAGGGACCCCTCAGGACGCATCAGGTCCCTTGAGGCACGAGCCGCACCCTCTTCAAGTGATGATGTTGCACCAGTTGTCTGTGCCGTTCCTCATTTCCCAGTCTTGTGACAAATCAGACAAACTCCTTGCCAGAGAAAGCATATTAGATTCAGGAGAATTGCTGTTGGAACGGAGTATGGACTTTGACCCTGCCACTCCCCTGCTCCCAACTTGGTAGCCAAAGCTAGTACACACAGAAGGAATGAGCACGAGTCTTGCACCCACTTAGCCAACTGTGCATGACAGGTAAAATAGAACAAAAGAGATCTCTTCCTCAAGTGAGAACACTCAATTTGTATATACTGAACAAGAAGGTGATGTTAGCTCTCCCTTACATGCTCCTAAAGTGGAGCAAGAGGGAAAACCTACCCTGTTGCTAAAGCAGGCATGGTCCAGGGACTGCACATGTGCAGCATGAATGGATTGCACATGCCCCTCTCTGCGAGACTAATAGAGGCACGACAGGGGTTCTCTTGGGCTGCCATGATCATCATGATCACCAGTGAGCATGTGCAGAGCAAGCAAGATGTGCAGACTCATCCAGGTGTGGACCTTAGGACCCACAGGAGGAGGAGGCAGGAGTAGACCATTTATATAAGTGGGAAAGTACTCTGGCACCAGTCCTGCTAGTTACATTGATCATGTGCCAGTGGTTCCACACCTCTTCTCTCCTCTGAAAGGACAAGTGCACTTGAGAAGTCCAACTGGACTACTACTTACTGAAGGCCATAGACTTTCCCTTCTTCCCTCTTAACAGTCGAAGAGAGTCCAGTGATGAAGATGAAGACAAGAACACAAAGAGGAAGAATGCTGAGAATGCTTCTTTCCTTTCTTCTTGCAAGTATTGTTTACCTTCAACACTAAAGGGATGTTTGAGGCCAGAATCAAAAATGATAAAGCACTCATTAAAGATCTGCCACAAGAAAAAACTAATTAGGATTGATTTATGGTTAGTAAAGCTGGCTTCGCAACATCTAGGTTATTGATGCCAATAATAGAATTACTGCAAGAAGAGGCTCCCTCTTTTTTGCATCCAACAAAGAAGCCAAGCCATCTGCTCTTCCTCCTCTGCCAGGATGTTGAAGAATTCCACAAAAGACAAGACTATCTGGGATGTTCAGTGTAGACCATATCTTTCGCAGGTACTTGTGACATCTTTCTGGTACCTGGAACATCAAAGTTTCATAAGAGTGAGGGCAAAGCAGCTGCTGAAGAAACAAGTCTGCCAGCAGTTACTCATTCTCAGAGGAGAGGGCATGGATAGAATTCTTATCAACAGGAGTGCTCTCTCTCCTAGAAGGGGTAGTGCTACCAGGTAGTTGGACCAAGATAGAAGGTGAAAAGAAAGGAGATAGATGCTCCATGTCCTCCTTCCTCCACTGCAGAGAAGACCAACCAGCCCATTCCTTGCAAGGAGAGGAATGGATGCATGTCTTCCCCCTTCAGAAAGAGCAATACTTATGAGGATGTACTGCTGTGGGAAACATTTAGCGCCCAAAGGACACCCACGCCCCTTACAGTGGCATTGGTCGTGCTTTTCCTTCATAGTGAAAATACAAGAACAGACAAACCAAAATCAACAATAATGCAAAGCAAGGAAGAATAGCAGACTACTCTTCCAATTACCCAATGATCACATGGGACAGACAGCAAGTGAAGCCTGTCTTCTCTATCCAGCAGTCAAAGAAAAGGTAAATGGTGACACTGAGGGGTATTCAACCCCCTTGCCCCCCATTTCCACCAGTCAGCTATCTTGTAACCTGTAACAAGTTCAACAACCACTTCAACTTGCAATGAAGGATACTCTTATATAAGGCAATGGACTGTATTTCCATAGGAACAACTAATCTTTCAGGAGGTTTCCCTTTATTCATTCTGTTGGAGTACTCTGAAAGTACACTTGGTGCTTAAATATCTTGAGCAGTTTGTACACTTGGCGTAATTAACTGATCAGCATATTTTAAAAATTACTTTCAGCCTACTTTTACATCATAATGTAACCTATATATCCTGTTACACATATGTCATGGTAAGATCATACAATTTTCCAGAGAAGAGTTGGAGTGAAATGTCATATTAGGGGTTTTCCCTCTTTTCATAACTTTTCTGTCCTAGGAGAGAAATGTCCTACGTTTGGAAGATTTTCTGCCTGAAACTGTTATTTTAACTAACACTGCATAAAGGGTACATAAGATCTAACCTATTCCTAATCCCCCTCCCTGCCTCATTTAATACTCAGGAAACAAATGCAATGGGCTTTATTGTTCCATCTGGCATTACGTGCTAATATTACCTCTAAACCTGTTTCAAGTATAACTACCAATCTTGCTGGCAAATCCATTTTTGATAATGCGCTAGGATTGGGGGTAAGGTTATGTCTGCCATGATTTTTTCAAAGATTTTTGCTATTCACTTGCTCAGCTCCATTCAGCATCCTTACTCATTAGTTTATACAGTTGATGTGCAATTATTGCCAAGTCTATAATGAAATTTTCATAACAGTTACCAAACATTTCTTGTGTTCATGGAATTTATGAGAATTACTTCATATTCGCTCTTTCCTACATCTGTACTTATAGCTACTGTCTGTTTGGCAGACTTTCAACTAGGAAATCTGCACAGACTTGAGATGTGGCCACTTTTACTGCAGTTGCTGTATGTCTTGCCTGCAGCAGCAGATCTGTATCTATAGCATGACTAATCAAACCTCAAACTGTGTGTGCCTGTATGACTGATACTTCTACATCTGGGCTAGACTTATTTATCTGATGAGATACCCCTTTTTTGGTATATTGCTAACTCTGTTTAATTGCTACTTAACTTACCTGGCCATTAATACCATTATAAGTCGTACCTGCTATTACACTAGATTGAAAATTAGCAATTTCTAGAGCTCTTGCAATTTCCTGTACCTTTTGTAAGGACAGGTTTTTCTTACAGCACTTTTTTTCTTAGCTCTTGTGAACTGAACTTTTCTAAATCTATCTTCCAAAATGAAGTAAATTCACATGTAACAGCCTATTTCTTTAGCATAGCCACAAAGAGTCTACTTTTCTCACCTGGAGTCTGATGTGTTTGTAACAGAGAGGATTCTAAGTACTAATCACCTGAAGAGCAAATTATTCTGTGAGAGCCTGAATCACTCCTTCCATAGTGTCATCAACTGGCTCCTGGATATTGATGGTAGTTTTATAATATTACCACCATTTAATGGGACCAGTATTTACCTGAAATGGTAGAGATGTGTTACATGACATCATCATTGCTGATTTACCCTAGATGTAGGGTGATAATGAAAAATTAATATTCCTCTATCTTCTTTACTGGTAAGCCAGCATTGTAGCAAGAAACAAGGGAGAAAGATACAAACATAAGTGATATAAAACAAAGCATACAAGTACTGGAGCTTAGCATACTACGAGGAATCATATCCTGTTATATGAGATAGTACTAAGAGAATCTTAGTCAGTAAATAAGATTTAATACTAAACAAGAGAACAGCATTGCATAACTTACCATATAGTAATACTTAGACCAGAACATGTTCACATATGAGATTTCCCATGTTGAGTTATGCAAGATATCTTGCAATTACATACAAGACATACTTCAGTGGATGTTTTCCTCTAACAGTGGATGTTTTCCTCTAACATGAAATCTAATTTCTGTTGCAATAAAAAAATTTTTTATTAGAATGACAGTCCTAATTAAAGCTATGATGTGCATCTACAAAACAAATATTTGAAATGAACTTGGGTTTGTATAATACTTTTTCTTTTTATTACAGGAGTGATGAACTTGCTGAAGCTTGGAGAATCTTCACTCCATTACTACACAAGATTGAAAGAGAAAAGCCCAACCCTATTCCTTACAAGTATGGATCACGTGGACCTGCTGAGGCTGACGCAAAATTAGCAGAGAATAATTTCAAATATTATGGGTCATATAAATGGACAAAGCCAAGTTCTTTGTAAAGGTTACCTTGTTATCACAAGGTAAGATGTGAAATGAGAGGTTTAATGAAAGACTACTTTTTACTCAAATTGTAGCAATTTGACAATTAATTCTGTCTAGCTGTTTAGTATGTCATCCCAAGCTAAACACCATCACAAGACAGTTATGGCTTTTGAAAAAATATACTCTGATTTGGAGCTTTTGCTTCTTTTGTAATAAATCTTTGACTTTCATTCCATCACACAAAAAAAAAAAGATTCATAGTACATTCCAGTTCAAGTTTAATTTGTAGTTCATATTTTATTAAAGCAACTCGGTAAAAACTTTAAAATACTTTTAATCAACATAACTTTATATCTTCCCCTGTCGTATTTATATTTTATTTCATTTTTAAGATTTTAAAATTATTTTTGTATGACTGCAAAGCCATGTTATAAAAAATGAAGTTTATTAAAGTTCTAAGACTAACTGGCCTTTTACTCAAATTTATTCATGAAAGACATCAGGAAAGGGATGAAACAGGATATCTTGTTGGCATGTTGTAAAACTCGTATTATACCTGAAGTTTGTTTCATTTTTAGTCAATTTGATTCCCATGCCAAAAAAATTCTCATTTCAATATGGAGACTACTACAAGCTGTGATTTTTAATATCTTACTTCATAAAATAATGTCCATTATTTCCTTCTTACACAAACTACTGTGCTCATAAGCAAAGCAAGTCTATTTGTAAAATATAATACATATTCTGGACACTATTTTTTTAAATAATGATACTTTAGTGCCAGAATGTCTTTTAGCACTAAAGAGGCTACTACATTTCATTTCAAAAACTTATTTTTCCAGATTTTTATTACTCTCATCATGACAAGTTTTCTAAAAAAAAAAAAAAAAAAAAAACAAAAAAAAACTTGGTAAATTGGAGAAGACATTGTCATGTTTTTCTTTGAAGCCTCTTCATTGCTTTAAGATGGGCCTTAGATAATTTGGGTGATGGGGCTTTTGATTAAAAAAATTTAGCAGGTTTCTCATATTTTCAAATATTTATTTTTACTGATAAAAAATAAACCCATGCATCAGTTACATAATCTATTCCTATTACAGAATAAAGTACCTGTAT
This sequence comes from Macrobrachium rosenbergii, assembly GCF_040412425.1. Classification (NCBI taxonomy): domain Eukaryota; kingdom Metazoa; phylum Arthropoda; class Malacostraca; order Decapoda; family Palaemonidae; genus Macrobrachium; species Macrobrachium rosenbergii. The sequence goes on along the minus strand of NC_089761.1, from coordinate 44,749,046 downwards.
TTATTGATGTCCTTTAACTGTGTGTTTGACTCTAAGCATCCACTCCATTGGTTTTTACCAAATCTTAATGCAGATGGATTACCTTCAGCATATATTGAATTGTCTGTCTTATTACTTTTTAATTCATATAGTATATCATGACATTGAATATTTATGGATTACTGGGTTTCACGCACAAAAATATTCATAAATAAAAAATTACTTTTTGATTCTGTTTTATATCCATTAGAAATTAGTATGCTGTACCACAATTTTGGTATGTGTTGGTTGGCTTCCAAGAAGACCAATTACATACAGAATCTACATGGGTGTCTGTAATGCAGGTATTAAATTTCAGGCTGTTCGAGGCAAGTCAAGATATTTGGGCAGAATGAATGTAATGTGATTCATGGTTTCTTAGTCAAAGCAGCCAACCTAAGCCCCTCAAACTTTGCCCAGCTCATTTTCTCAAAGTTGCAACATTTTTGCCAACTGTGCCGCACAATACTGGAAGTGATCTTTGTTGTTATCCCTGTCTATTCAAGACTTTTATTTTCTTCTTTTGAGAAATTTACACAACTAATTGCCTTCTGTAACTACTGCTGGTTATGAAAAGGACAAAACATCCTTGCTTCCTGCTTGAAGCAACAGCTATCAACAAATCTGGAGAACCCCATATGTAGGCTATCAAAATTCCTGACAAAAACCAAGTAGAAAATGTCTAGCCTATTTGAGGTCCAACTTTTCTTATTCAGACTAAGAACTTCTTACTGCATACTGTATTTTGAGATAAATTCCAAGCACAGTTTTGAGAGTAAAGATTGCTCTTTTTACATCAGTAATCAGAATAAAACTTTGGTAGTCTGACACTTATATAATACCAGCCTAAGAAACCCCACTGTGCTTAATTCTTATCTTCCTGATGCAGGTGCATGCTAACTACTGTCAAAGGAGAGGTGAGAACTAGGCAAATAACACACAACACTACAAACCAATGTAATGTGTCTCATGGAAAGCCCTAACACTCCCTTGACATGCATGACAAAAACTGAAATTTAAGCAGCAAAATCACAATTCTACAATTAGTTTACAATACAGTACAGTATACATATTTTCCAATATCAAGAGTGCTTCCTCTACCAAGTGTTTAAAGGAGTTCATTAACCTACATGAACATAAATGGAAACCAAACATCACAAATAAAAACTGTTCCTTACTAGAGCTTACATCTGTACTTGAATATCCCACTGATCAAAAATTTTCACATGATCTACCACTTCCTTGGATAATACCTCATATATGAGGTGTACCTCTATTCCAACACCCACTTTATTTCAAGGCACTGGTCTTTAGTCACCACACTTAAGACCAAAGGGCATTCACAGAAAAAAAATGGTTCTTGTCTAGTGATCAATACCAAATACAAACCACTAACTTGTGTGAGTTGAACACTTACAGGTAGGAGATGTAGGATCAATCAAGTTGAAGTTGTGAAGTTACCACTAGCTTATGTACGTACTGTATGTCTTGAAATCTGGCAAACAAGGCAAACTTAGTAGGGATGTTCATCCAGTTACAGCTTGCAGAATGAAAATCGATTCAAATAGTCTTCAGAGGCCATGGAGTCTGATGAGTGATGGTCTGTAATGAGCAAAATTGTCAGATATAGGCAAAATGAAGGCACTATTTCTGAATAAAATTGTATCAATATAGATGAACTTGCAGCACAACCATAATATGATTAACATGACTGCTCTCCATGAACGTAATGGAGAAGCCCTACCTTGGAACCTTGACAATCCACTGTTCTTTCCCTCTGATACTCCACTTCTCCCAAAACTTGATACGACTAGCTCCCTCTTGTGCACGGAAGGCTTCTTCATTTCTTGGGCAAGGACTTGTTCCAAGTGGGACCAATCTTGCCGCTTGGCATCTGTTGCCCATACTAGAGGGTCCAGGACCTGAGAACAAAAAAGAGGAAGGCGATGGCTCCTTGAGGTGGCAAACAAGTCCAACGTCAGCCTGCCCCATACTACCGCAGATTCCGAAAGACCAGGGGATCCAAGGTCTACTCTGTGGGAAGGATCTACTATTCAACAGCTCAGCTTGTCCATCAGAATTTAGTTTGCCCTGAAAAAATCAAGAGACTAGACTCACTCGATTTGATCTGTCCACAGTAGGAGGTATCTTACTGTCTGGCAGAGAGAAGAGTGAGAGCTGCCTCGCTTCACATGTATGCTAGGGCTGCGGTATTGTCTGGACAGACTGAACCCGTAAGTGAATAGCTTTCAGCTCTCTAATGTTGATGTAAAGGTTCTGTTCTTCCGGAGACCACGTCCCGGAAACTTTCCCGTCGAGATGCGGACATTTGAGTGGGTCCTAGATTGGACTTAGGCTTACTCCCACGAAAGGGATGTTGCTGGAGAGGAGAGACCGTCTTATAAACAAATGGGGACGAATCCTTGGGGCGTGTGGAAGAATGTGCCAGAAGAAAACCAAACTTCAATCTCAAGTGCATTCCTAGAAGACGAGGAAAGCACCATGTGGGGCGGCTAGGTCTGTCATCTGGATGGTTCCTCATCAGGAAGGTCGAGGTAGGCAAGACGGGGCTAGCAGGAGCCAAAAAAAGGGTAGGAGAGCTCACCCACAAATACTGAAGGAGAGCTGCATAGGCTAGGGGTGTGCTTGGCACTTTGAGCAGGAGATTGATACTGAAGAGTAGGTGTTGGGCACTCGGAGAGCTGATGCCAGGTGCTCAGGAGCTGGCGCCAGGCGCTTGGAAGCGGGCGGAAGGGCACTTGACATTTTGGCAACTGGCGCGGAGTGCTTGGGAGTCGGGACCAGGTACTCAGAAACTGGGGTCAGCCACTCTTGAAGAGATGGGCACTTGAAGCCAAACACTGGCACCCAAAAGAAGTACACCCAGGAGAGAAATAACCCAGACTGTCCCATGCACTACAAGAAGGTTGAGGAATGCACCCAACTCCTTAAACCGCTCACTGGGAAGTAGAGAAGAGCGTCCAGCATTGCCTGCTTGCCTCTTCAATGGACAAGAAAAATCTAGAAAGTGCTTGCGGTGCTTCAAGTCCAAGCTGGAGTCTTGAGAGTCAAATGACAACTGACGCACATCCACAGAGATGCCTTTCCAACAGCCGAAGGTCAAGCACTGGGACCTATGAGGTAATTCAGCATTGAGAGGAAAATTGAGAGTAATAGATCTAAAAGGTGGAACAGGAGGAAAACCTAGCAGTTGCACTATGAAACAATTGTTAGAAGAGGGTGGAAAGTAAGATGGAAGAAAGAATATGAATAGAGGTATAGTAAAAGGAATGAAAGGAATTGTAGCTAGGGGCGAAGGGACACTGCAAAGAACGTTAGGTAATATCTACAGTGCACCATGTCAAGTGCACTGACGGCACTATCCCCCTAAATGGAATAGGCTTGACTGTGGGAACAACTACCCGTGGGCAAACCCCACCGACCTCCCTTGGACCTCTGGTATGACTCCTACCAGGTTTAGGGGAGTATGACAGGGACCTTCATCTAAGAGAATCAGCAGGACGATCAGCCACCGAGGACTCCACTTGCACACTTTCTCCTGTCAAGACAACTTTCCAGTGGCTGTCTGCCAATACCTGGGAATGCGCAACAGGCGATGAGTAGTCACCTCCTCCACTTCACTGTATCACTACTAGGTTAATTTCCTGTTAAACCGAGACTCAAGGCTGGCAATAGCAAGGGTCGGAAACAAGGGAGCCAGGCGCGGGAATAGGTAGATTAAAAACAGGAGGGCTAGGAGCAGAAAAAAAAAAAAAAAGAGTGGGAAGGGGGGAAGGATGAATAGAAGAGTTATCTTCTAACCTAGGCTAGGTTAGAATTCTAGGCTAAGGGAAGCTTGTTTCACAGCTCTAGAGGCTGCTTCCTTCTACTCTTGCTAACCATAACATTTATAACAGCTTTTCTCCCTACTATATTTCTGCCCCCTACATTCACTGCAAATTGTATGATAATCATATGAAGGTTGATTAATCTGGGTTGCAACTTTCGCTACAATAGCTTAAATAGGTGAACTTGAATCATTAGACATAATAATAACCAAGGAACTAGAAAAAATTATCCTGAAAGCTATTAAAGCCTGAAGGTTACTCAAATAAGCAATAATACTTCACTGAAATCCCGCCATACAACCGAAAATCAGTAAACAAAAGCTGCAGTACACCCCCAATGTTACTCGAGCCGGCAATAACAGAACGAGGTTTTCTGCCAAGTTGTTTCCAGTACAGTCGACTCCTGCCTATTTGCAGTGCCTGATTCGCGGACTTCGCTCTGGAACATATCTACACATTATTGGCAGAAAATTCGCCTATTAGCGGTATTTTTCAATGAGAAATATTCATTAATTATTGTATTTTCATATTTTCATGACTAGATGCACTTTTCGTGATAAAACTTAAAATACTAGGGTATAAGCATTTCTGGAGGATTTTTTTTTTTTGAACGATCAAATGGGCAGTTCTAAGCATATTTAGAGGGGTTTTAAGTATTTGCGGATTTTAGCTATTCGCCAGGGGGTTGTGGTACACATCCCCCGTGAATACCGGGGGTTGACTGTACTCAGGTTGGTGGTGGGCGTGCTTGTCACCTACACTAAACTATCGAAGCGCTACTGCGATTTTTTTAATAAAGGCTGCCACATGAGTTAGAACTATAGCTATGTAATTACTTGGTAAATTACTTATTTTTATGAAATTTATTATTCTAATACTGACCTACTGTTAACGACAGCTTTCATATCCGCATCAATCAGGGACAGTCAGCATTAAAAAACGTAGAATGCTAAGTTGACCTGGATAGACTGTCTAGTTCACCTGTTTTCCACCCAGTTGGTAAGGAAATGTTTTAGTTTTCAACAGTTCTTCACAACAACCCAATAAGATGCGGAAAGGGTGGGCAGGTTATACTTTAACAGTAGGTATGCACACAAATAATAAATGATACAAAATTTATGTTACTTGGGATGAAGCTTACCTACTGTTAAACGACAGTTGATTCACACATTGAGAGAAGGATGGTGGGTTACTGCAGCCTGAAAACATCCACTAAGCCAAGCAAACTACAAGTTCTTTATACGAACCTCATACATTTTTACAGTACTACTGCCAGAGGGTGGAACTCTCATAGGGATTAAAGCTGTAACATGTAACATGGTCAGAGTAGGCTTATGGAGAAAGCTACCTCTTCAGAGGCATGTTACTAGACCACTGTGCCTGAGTCAAAAAAGTCCAACTTATGACACTCAAAAACTAAAAGGGTTACCTATGGGAATGAAGGCATGCTCCTATATTTACTGTATAATCTTCAAGCTCCCCAGAACACAAAACCATGATTTTACCAAAGAAAGTCTGATTCCATTCAGTTCAGGAAAAGACTATATCTGCTTCAACTAGCAGAATAAGGGCATCAAAACACTCAAACAAAATCTCTACATCTCTCGGGTAATGAAAGACTAAAACAGAACCACACCCTTTTTGAGCCATGCTAACTATGCCCTCCAAGATAAATTCTTTAAAAATCTACATGATGTACCCACCACTTGTACATCATGAATACTGACCTTCAGCAAAGGTAAAAAGTTGGATTCAAGTTTTTTGTGAGGTAAATTAACTAAAAAGCAAATAAAAAACGGCTTAACATTCTCAGACGTAGAAGTGTTCAATTTCCTAACCCCACAAAATTCCTTGTGCTCACATGAGACAGTTCATAGTGCCAAGGCAGTTATCTGAAGCATGTGGAGTTTTGACAAAACTTCATGCCACGTGGTAGTTTGAGGTCTTTATGAAAGAATGGGTTCTAAGGGGATTTACAGCTAGAGGAAGTAGATCCCAAAACTAATCCCTCTATGGCCATTACAGTTTCTAAGTAGGCACCTCTGAGGAGACATGAGGCATTGCAAACGACATTTGGAGTGGTGGAAGAGGATGGGCCACTAGTATTGATAGGTACAGACAAGACATAAGCGATAAAAATTACAAGGCGAAAGAGGATACGAGTGAGAACAGAAAAAAACAGGAAAAGAACAAATAGGTTGAGAATGCAAAGCCTAAACAGAAGGAAACAGCTCAACACTGAATTGAATAACAAACTCTAACTGAATCTCCTACAAAACAGATTCAAACTTGAAACCTACATCACTAGCATGAGAGCTTGACAATGTTGAAGGAGACAACAGATGTGTCAACTTACATCTACCAAACTGATCATTTGGTGATCAAGGAATGACAGGTTGTCTATGACAATGAGAGGAAGATGTCTGAGGACATAGAACAACCTTGCCCTGATTTGAACCAGATCCCTGGCAGTGGAGGCCTCTTACTAATGCAGAAGCCCTAAGCTCAGGCTACCATCGTGGAGGGAATAGGCTTCTTTACCCAACAAACTTGGTTAAACCCTGACTTAAAAACCTGTTGCAACTTATCCAGTTATTTTTTTTCTAAACCAAAAGGGAGCATAAATTGGAGCTACAGTAAGAATAATAGGAAGAGAACTGACAGGAGAAGGGAGATGAGGGGGATGTGGCAAGGTGAGAAAGACAGAAGGAATAGGTGTAGAAACTGGAAAGGAAGTAACCATCTTAACCTTGCTATAATCAGTTACCATCTCTACCTACGCTTTCTGTTACCTTCTATAACTAAGGAATTTCTTCATCACATTAAACCATTCTCTATATGCATCACAATAGAGATTGTATAGGTCACATTCCTAGCTCCTACAACTGACACAGAGTACTTGTTTATTGCCACTGAATATTTCCTGTTTCACAAAAGTCAATTACATCAGAATCTAACATTCTTATGTTTACTGTTTCCAGCTGAAGATTTTCCTATCCAAAAATCCTGAATGCCTGGCATCACCAATGCTATGACAGCAAGAAAAATTCTGACAATGACATTTGATACCTAACTGGTTGAGAGCCCGTGAACAAAACATTTCACCTGGGTCAGCAAAGCATTCTCTTTATTGAACTGACCACACCTGACTGGCATGAAGATGTAAGCTACCTTTAACAGTTGCCAACATTCAAACCAAATAAATAAATAATAATAATGATACTTACCACACCAACCATACAGCATCGCTACAAGATAATTCCATCCTTCTGCACAGAACTACTTGCACTGTTGCTTCACATCTGAAGTTTTCCCAGTACCAAGAAGTTTCTCCGTCAATGAAAGCACCAAGCCAAGAATTAGAATCAAGTTTTCTTTTGGTTGACATCACAGGAATACTAAAGCGAAAAGAGGATAATTAAAATGATCAAAAAGTTGCATTCCATCCAACATTGCCCTTATATGTTTCAATAATAAACAAGCAAAATATGCGCCGATGTTTCTTCGGCGCAATCGAGTTTCCTGTACAGCCGCCACAATGTATATTCAAGGCCACCAAAAATAGATCTATCTTTCAGTGGTTTCAGTATAATGCTGTATGAGCTGTGGCCCATGAAACTCTCAGTTCCCCATGGTGGCCTGTGTTGTTGCATTGCCAGATAAAATAAAAAATAAGGCTAGAGGGCTGCAACTTGGTATGTCTGATGATTGGAAGGTGGATGATCAACATACCAATTTGCAGCCCTCTAGCCTCAGTAGCTTTTAAGATCTGAGGGTGGACAGAAAAAGTGGACAGAAAAAAAGTGGACGGGCAGATAACGCCGGCACAATAGTTTTCTTTTACAGAAAACTAGAACTGTCCTTTTCTCGTCACCTACTGTACTGATGACTAATGAAAAGAAAAGGAAAATTATTGGATTTAAAACACTAAAATTACAAAGAAAACATACTTTTTAATGTCTTCTCTGATGTTCCTACCAAGATTGAGTGAGTAATTGGAGTTCGCCATAATTGAATAAAAAAAAATAACTTAAGTGGGGAAAAAATTAACACAAGATTCAGTAACTAAAGTTACGCATGAAAATTCCCGCAATTTTCCTTAAGAGATACTGAAGGATGTTACCTGTCTCAATTTACATATATCAACCCTGCACAAGACATTAATTCTGCATTTGTCCCAAGTAACATTCCTCATAAGAGTACCATTATTACCTGCACTTCTTGGGATACTGAGCATTGATTAGAAAGATAATCATGAATATTACACATTTAAAAATTTCTAATATTTCAGATCTATATTTTCTAACTACCATTTCACAATACTGTACAGTACTTCCCTTCACTACTAAAGGTATTAATGTTCGCTAAAATATATTCCATCAGGAATGAGGTAGGTACACAAGAGGTCCCTGCTATCCAGTTATCTCCATTTGACATGCCCAAACCTAACAAATTCAAAACAGTTCACTTTTTTTCTTTAGAGCAAATTTTTAAGTTTCTGCATATTTCCTCTTCCTTTTCAAAATTATCCTTCTTAAGCAAGTTTCTTGGCACAATTAAAAACCATAAAGGATTACCTCTCACTGATAAATCATACACTTATTTCCATTTCGTTTTATTTCTGTACAGAAAATGTCTTACATGATGAAAAATAAAACATCCAAAAAACAATTCATAATTGTCACAGAAAAACTTCTTACTTTATAGGCAATGAAAATACCAGTACTAACTACAGTACCTTCTTTTACAAGTACAGTCAAGAATTTGTTGATACACTTCTGCTAGTGTTAAACTGTGCATTCTAAAAACTTTCCTACAACAACAGCAATTACAAACTGTATCCAATATTGCCTATCGTTAATGAAAAAATGCAGAAAATTTTCCTCAATAAAAAAAAGGCCTCCCTGTTAAACCATTAAGATTATCTAGTACCATTATGGATTATCTAAACTGAACTTATATGTATAAGTGAGGTCAGGTTATAAAACTCAAGAAGTAAAATTAAAATAAACAGTTTACATCCATTATACTCAAATATAGGTATCTTATACCTTCTGAGCAATGAATCACAATTACCCAAATTTTTTTCTGTTTCTTTTTTTCTGAGTTTGAAAAAACATCCAAATCATTAAGAATACAGAAATTAAGTGACTTACATTACAATATCCTCGACTCCTGCATTAAGGAATTGCACATTTTACTGCTGGTAAAGAAAGGTAAGTAAAGAGGGAAGAAATAAAAGATGACCCTTTACAATTAGAATATCTACAATAATCCTATCTATATTTCCTACACCTACCTTCACAACTAAGTAATTACCTTTCATTTAAAATGTTTTGTACCACTGCTGTATATCATGACATGAAGGTTGAAAAAAGCAAATATACTTAGGGCAAGACCTTTTATTTTTCTATTTATACTTAACACATTAAAAGTAAATCTCAAAACCTAACTGATGAATTGGATGCAGTTAGAATGACATGTTGCAACCCTAAAAATGGGATAGATTTAATGAGATTTACCTTAAATGGGGTGCACAGATCTGGCATTTAAGGTTTGTACCCAGAATACCATTTTAAAATTAATATCCTAGGTCGAGAAAACTGACAAGAGAACCAGAAATCTAATTTTTAGTAATCCCGCATACACCCGTCAAAGCCTATTATATATATTAAAACATTTAATACATAAGTTTTTATAAGCATTACAGTACTAGATCTTTCTTAGTGGACCATTTACATGGTTGAAAACCTTAAAAAGAATATCCAGAACTACAGACAACAGCATACTTAGTTGAGTCAAAATATCAGTTGGTTCTTGTAAATTTGAAATGGTTCACAAAATACTTCTTTGGCTGAAAGGGTACAAAATATATTCTTAAATGTACATATAGAGATCCCATAGTATCATGTAAGATCTATCCATCAAAATTGTACACAATCTGACTGGTTTCAATCTTATGCACTCAATTTTATACTCCTATTCCAGTGGCTGATGGAATTTTAGGAATCCGCCTTATATAACTTCCATTTTTCCTGGAAACTATTTGATAACCTTTGGAGTTGTTTCTGATGAACTGAAAAGAATGAACAGGACCAAAGAAAATAAGTTTACCTGTATTGACATTGTTACCATGTTTGAATATTTTGTTAAAAGTAGTTTTTGAGTAAAATGTCAGTGGGGCCTAATTATTACCCTTCTCTCTACTTCTTGGCATTCATTTCCCTTAGGTAATCATCGAGCTCTGCGTCTAATTCTTCAGCTGTTGGAACTTTCTTTTTGTTTTTTCCTTGCTGCTGGACTTCCTTCCTTTTCTGCCCTTGCTGCTGTCCTGGTTTGTTTTGCTTATTTCCTTGACCCTGCTGCTGGTTCTTTATCTGTTGCTTGTTCTTTGCCTGTGGCTGGTTCTTTGCCAGGGGCTGGTTCTTTGCCTGGAGCTGGTTTCCTATCTTTTTTTGAGTTACAGGTTGTCCGCCTGGTATGGCAAAGGACCACTGTTGACCTGGTACTGCTGTAACTGCTGCTGTTGTTTTCCCTGAAATTATCATCATTAAATAGCTTAACCAGACCAGAGTCAAAACTCTTAACTCACACAGGTCTGGAACAAATGTTTGGTCTTGAAAGTACAAATCACATCTTCCCTAACAATGTGTTAAAAAAATGACAGATTTATCAAATTAGTTTATTTTCATATCTAACAAACCTGAGGTCTTAACATTAGGATAAATCTTCTAGTGCCAGCTGGAATCCAGTAAAATCAATAAAATTGTATATACAAGGGACTTGTGGGATCTGTCCTTAGTCATGAGTCAAGTGGGACCACCCACATCCCAAACAGTACTCCGTGACTTCACCAGTTATTCTTCCAACCCAGGTTAAGCTGTCAGAGGGGTGGTTAGAGGTGGGCATTAAATGTTAAGAACTCAGGTTTGTTAGTTAAGAAAAATACAAATTAATTTAATAAATTTGTCATTTGTTCATATACGAAACAAACCTTCGGTCTTAACATTAGGACAAACTTACTCTTGGCAGGAGGTAAGTAAATTAACAGACTCCTTGCTAAAGAGAGGAATGCCCTGGTACTGAAAGGTATCTTAACATTAATGATCACTGTAACAGTATGACCACTGCACTGACCTGTATCATGTCAGTTCCAGCTCATGACGAAACCCTCACCTTACCGCTCGCAGTTAAAGGAGAAAGAAAGAAGAAAAGAAAAGAGACCTGTCATCTGATTCATTTCACTTTCATACCATCATCTTAGACAAGATACAAACTGACCCGCCAGGGACACTGGATGACCTATACAACTTATTGGGCAGCCACCTCTGGACCCAAGGAAAACGTGTCCAAGGACCTATGGACAATGTCCTTCAAGTAGAAGGAAGTGAGTGAAAGTGGTTTAGCAATGCCACGAACCAGCTTTCAAAATTCTAAGAACAGACACTCTTCTTAAATGCTTGCAAGACATTGTTTGAAACTCCTGATACATGTGAATAGGCATTCACGATTGTTTCTCGTAACCAAAATGAGATTGTATTCTTGGACACATCTTTCTTGACCCAGCCTGTGCTAACAAAAAGTCTGCGACAACCTGGTCTGAGATGTTGACTCCTTTTCAGATAAGCAAGCAGTCCTGACAGGACACATCATCATTTCATCAGGGTCATTATAAACAAAGTCTCCCAAAGAAGGTATAGAGAAGGAGACAAATATTTCATCATGAACTGAAGGATTTTGAGTCTTCGCATCGGATTCAAGAATAATTTCAAAAGCTAAAGACTTCTAACCCCTGGTGTGTTTGAGTCAAGACAGACTATGCAGTTTGCCTACTCTGTTTGATGATGTTAGGGCCAACAAGAAAACCACCTTGAGGGTCAAGTTTCTATCTGCAGCCTGTTGCAACAGTTCATAAGGGGCTCGAGTAAGACTAGTCAAAACCAAAGTCAAATCCCAACAAGGAGCTTTGAGTTCTCTATGGGAACAAGACTGCTCGAAGCTCTTAATCAACATATATATTTCCCAAGATGTAGATATATCTATGTCTTTCATATGCAAAACTAGAGCTAGAGCAGCCCTATAGTCCTTTATGGCAGACACAGGAAGATGTTTTTCTGCTCTGAGAAAGACTAGAAAATCAGCTACTTGTTGAATAGACGATCTGAGTGGAGAAGAACCCCGTCTACAACACCTATCACAGTACACAGATCACTTTCTCTGGTAAACAGGCGTTGGCGCTGTTCTTCAAGAAAAGCCTCTCGCTTGCAGCATATACTTGATAGTCTCCACCCGTGAAGAGATAGGGACTGTACAGACTGATGATACCTCTCCACATGAGGTTAACAAAGTAGGTTGTGCCAGGGAGGTAATTCTCTCGGAACTTCTGATAGCAGAGACACCAGAAAACCATTCTGCCTGTAGCCATAGAGAAGCTACCAACGTCATCTTGAGATTCTGGGACCTCATCACTCTGTTCAGGACCTGGCAGTTCAGACAAAAACGGAGGGAAAGCGTATGTCAAACTGTCCCAAGTGATGTTGCAGGGCGCCCTCTGCAACTGTGGCCATGTCTGGTACTACCGAGCAATAGACTTCCAGTTTTTGCGTTGTACCTTGCTGAGAAAACACTGTTCCCAGAATCTGTTCCCGACGGCTTAACTTATCTGCTACCACATTCCTTTTTCCTGGAATGTATCTGGCCCTGATCACTGAATTGTCCATTGATGCAGTTGGACCATCATAATGTGAAACTGTCGAGAAACTAGCCCGTTTGTTTACATACGCCACTACCATAGTGTTGTCTGACATCAAAAACTACGGAGTGACCCATTACCCTCTCCTGAAACTCCTGCAGCACTAAGAATGCTGCCTTCAGCTTCAACAGTTATGTGGAGTTGTTTGTCCTGATGACTCCACTCTTCCAAAATTAACAGGTCCTCCAGATGAGCACCCCAACCTTTGGCTGATGCACCCGAGAACAACAGAAGATCCAGAGATTGCACATTGAGACACTCCTACTGTCAAACTGTCGTCCAAGCACCACAGCAGGTCTTGTCTCACCTCTGTAAACAGAGGAACTTTCATGTGAGGGTGATCTGTTGCTTAAGACCAAAACTCCTTCAGTCTCCATTGTAACGACCACATATATAGACGTCCGTGAGGAACCAATTTCTCTAGAGAAGTTAGCAGGCCCAGAACTGCTTGCCACTGCTTTGCTAGTTGTGTTTTCTTGGACAGAGAGGACATAACCACACTCTTGAGATTCTCTATTCTCTGTTTGGATGGGAAAACTTTTTGCCTGTGCTACGTCTTTAATCATATCCAGACACAAACTCCTTTGACTGTGAACTATATTTAATTTCTCCCAATTTATCACAAAGGCTAGGATGCGACAAAACTGAAGCAGACAATCTCTGTCCTTGAAGTAACTTCTCCAGGGATTTTGCCAGGACCAGCCAGTCATCCAGGTACCTTATCAGTCTGATCTGTTGGGCATGAGCCCGTGTCGACACCAGCATGAACACTCTCGTGAACACTTAAGATGTTGTCAGGCCAAAACACAGCATCTTGAACTGAAACACCTGCTCTGAAAGACTCAACCAAAGAAGTTCCCATGATGAGTGAGGGCCTGGGATCTGGAAGTACGCATCCTTGAAATCTATGGTCAGCATAAGTCTCCTCTGACTGCTGTCAAGACTGTCCTCAGAGCCTCCGTTTTGAACCTTGTCTTCCTGACAAAAAGGTTCAATGTTGACAGGTCTATTACTGTCCTCCAAAGGTTTGGTCTTGAAAGTACAAATCACATCTTCCCTAATAATGTGTTAAAAAAAAGACATAAGAGAGATAAAAATTACAAGGCGAAAGAGGATATGAGCAAGAACAGAAAAAAACAGGAAAAGAACAAACAGGTTGAGAATGCAAAGCCTAAACAGAAGGAAACAGCTCAACACTGAATTGAGAGAGAGAATTGTCCTTACTTGAAATATCAAGTATTGAGAGAGAGAGAGAGAGAGAGAGAGAGAGAGAGAGAGAGAGAGAGAGAGAGAGAGAGAGAGAGAGAGTTATTCTTACGTACGTTAGATATCAAGAGATGGAAATTCAGTATGAAACTAACTTTTAAATGAAATTAAAGTTACTGTAATTTCATTTAAAAGTTAGCTTAACACATTACCCTTAAAAAAAGAAATAAATGGTTAACGCACGAACATAGGAGAGTTTCAAGATTAGTATACTATTTCTCTCTCCCCCCCCTTCCACCGATCTATTTTTAGAAGTCTTCTCAAACCCGTTTTTAAACACTTCTTTATTCTGTCTCTCTCTTTGTTCTAAAATGCTTTATGTCTCTATGTTTTAGAACTGCGCATTTACAGTTTGTAGACTGTGCAGGTAAAATCAGATCAATTTCAAATGATCTACTGTACAGGTAAAGACATACAGAGAAACAGTAATACGTAGGCTGCGCTAAGAGAGAGAGAGAGAGAGAGAGAGAGAGAGAGAGAGAGAGAGAGAGAGAGAGAGAGAGAGAGAGAGAGAGAGAGAGAGAGAGAGAGAATCTTTGACCCACTAATCAGCAAAATTCTCCTTTCTTGTCATATTCAAGTGTCATGTCTGACAGCTTTGCGTTCGAGCTGCTTCTCAAAAGATGAGGGAAAGAATTTGTTTTTTTAAAGTGTATATCACATATGAATTTTGTAATTACAGTTATCTTATTATTATTATTTGAAAATTAGTACTTATTATTAGGTAAAAAATTTATTTATCATACAAAACAAATAAACATATACATGTACCATAAAAATTCTCTCATATCAGTGAGAGAGAGAGAGAGAGAGAGAGAGAGAGAGAGAGAGAGAGAGAGAGAGAGAGAGAGAGAGAGAGAGAGAGAGAGAGAGAGAGAGAGAGAGAGAGAGAAATTATTACTTTTATTAATTAATATTATTCAATTTACACATTAAAGCTTGAAAACTTATAAATTACATAAAATATTAAACAACTACTTTTGCAGGGTTTCTCAGTATTCGCAAATGTTCATGTGTCTGTGAAAAACTCATGTATGGCAATGAGTTAGGTTTCCATGATAAGTTCACGTGTCTGTGAATTCGCGCAACTCGAAATGCACAAGTTCGGGGTATTACTATACTCTTGGAATGTGGGTGGTCCCACTTGACTCATGACTAAGGACAGATGCCACTAGTCCCTTGCATATACAATTTTCTTGATTTTACCGGATTCCAGCTGGCGCTAGAAGATTTATCCTAATGTTAAGACCAAAGGTTCATTTCTTATATGAACAATTAGTAAATAAGTTTTAAGACAAAACATTTTTCATACAACCCCAATGATCAGTGAGCCTAAATCTTGGTTGCTGTGTCCCCAGGCATACCAACCCTGACGTCCAAACAGAACAGTTATGATCAATTGTTCACACATGCTAGCCATTGACCTATAGATAAATAGTAACTGACCACAGCATTACACCAAAAGGAATGTGTCCTAGAGAGACTGAAGGCATTCAGAATATGACTCATGGGTTAATATAACAAAATTAAGCTTTGTTAAAAACAATTTATTAATAACAAACCCTTCAATCTTAAACATCCAAATAAAAATTAGTGAAAGCCTTACATTGCAATTTTGATGACAAAACAAGCAGTGGAAAGTCTGAGAAGCTTTGGTTGCAATTTCAATGATGAGTCAAGCAGTGGAAAGTCTAAGTAGCCTTAGTTGCAATTTCAATGACGAGTCAAGCACCAGAAAGTCTGAGAAGCCTTAGTTGCTATTTCAATGACGAGTCAAGCAGTGGAAAGTCTGAGAAGCCCAAACTGTAATTTTGATGATGAGTCAAGCCATGGAAAGTCTGAGAAGCCCAAATTGTAATTTTGATGATGAGCCAAGCAGTGGAAAGTCTAAGAACGAGTCAAGCAGTGGAAAGTCTGAGAAGCCCAAATTGCAATTTTGATACTGAGTCAAGCCATGGAAAGTCTGAGAAGCCCAAATTGTAATTTTGATGACACCCAAATTGTAATTTTGATGATGAGTCAAGCCTTAGAAAGTCTGAGAAGTCCAAATTGTAATTTTGATGAGTCAAGCTGTGGAATGGCTGAGAAGCCAAAATTGTAATTTTGATGGCGAGTCAAGAGTAGAGAGTTGAATGACTGCTCCTGGAAGGTGGGAAGAAAAGTTTGGAGGCTGAGGCACCCAAATTTGTCATTGCAGTTCTCATTGTATTGACACACAATTTCTCCGCTAGTTCACAAAATCTGAGAACAGGTCCAGATCAGTCCTTCATGGTTGAGGATGGCACCAAAGGCAAGAGTTCAGCATCATACCTACTCATGATATGACCACTGATATGGAGCATAAAAGCACAGCTTAAGGAATGAATGAACTTCCTGGCCTTAACAGCACCAGCCAAAGATGTCTCCACCTCAACCAAAACACTTCATGCCAGCTGGTAATGGCTAACTCTTGCACGAACTTCTCAGTACAGTAGTGTTTTCTTGGCAGAAGACAAATAATCAGTGAAGGAGTAAAGGAAGATGGGGGTCTTCTGGTGATGCTTTATAGAAAGACAACCACCAATGAGTTGGAACTTGAGTAGCCCTGGAAGTAGTAAAACTTGCAGTCTGCTATCCAACAAGTTGAAAGCATTATGGGTAGCCATCAGGCAAAGTACCCCTTTTATTAACCTCTCAGCCTGGAGTATGCAAGGATATTACAGGCAGCAATACTGAGCGAACTCAAATGTTCCACCAAGGGAGAAAAGTTATCAAGCCACAGTTCTGCTCCCAAGGCTTCCTTCCTGGAATAATGCAGCAACAAAAGTTTGTATGCCTCAAAAGTCCAGTCCATCACTTTTACGCAGAAAGCTGCTTTCTCCAAAACTCCAATAAGCTGCTTTCTCCAAAACTCAAATAAGTAGTTAACTCCACAATTTTGGTCAAAATAGGCCTTCTTTAGGGTACAAGAAGCAACTTAATAAGTAGCCATCCTCGGAGTGATTTGGCAAGAACTTCTTGGCCTTCTGAATGGGGTCACAGGGGTCCGTGGTAAACAAATCTTAAGAAAACTGACCTGGACAAGGATAAATGCATATCAAAGATAAAAGCATATCACTGCAGGCAGAAGTGGACAAAAATGGAAGACCCAAGAACCTTCTTTGCCAAGGCAAGGGCACCTCCTTGAAGCAAGCTAACATAGATGATTCCCAATTCAGAGCAGGTGGAAAAGGAGTATGGTAAAGGTGAGCTTGTCAAAAGCCTTAAGCAACAACCAAGCCCTAAGACCTGGTCACTGAAGTTCACTGCACTCTCTCTCTATTGCTGTTATCTCATGCATCTGTAAGTTTATGCTTGTTTAATATATTGTTCCACTTTGTGTTCCTTTGTTCTTTGGGATTGCTTTTCTGTATCTTTTATTATTTTCAACACAATTTTATATTACTAACAAAACGCTCTTTGTATTTATATAAAATAGTATTACCTCAATTATCTGGATAAGCACTATCCAAACGGAATTGCAGCTCACCACAATATACACATGAATATATACAATGAATAAAAAACCTTCCATTTCGTTTCCAATACTGTGATGGCAACACAGTTGATAGTACATACAGCACACCAGTGATAAAGGGGTGTTGTGAGAGGATAGACTTGGAAACAGCAATCAAGGAAGGAGAGAGAGAGAGAGAGAGAGAGAGAGAGAGAGAGAGAGAGAGAGAGAGAGAGAGAGAGAGAGAGAGAGAGATCATTCTCTTGCTCGGGAGCTTTCACAACTGTTATTAGCTCAAAAGCAATATCATTTACATCATTCACCTATGACTGGCTGAATTTCCAGTCCCCATTACTTACTTATTTCTCAACTTTTCCTTTAACTTGCCTCTCTTTGCAGGCTGATTTCCCTTTGAAGCACTCTTAGTTAATACTGTATATATAGTCTGTTGACTGTCCATAAGGGCTTTCAGCTGAAGATTTACAGAAAGAAAAATTGCTTTGTTTTGGTTGATATGCTGTATACATTCAAATGTCTCAGTGATTTTATTTAGCTGGCAATCAAATGAAATGAAAAACTTAAACAGGATATGAAGTAACACAGTATAAAATGCCCAACAGTGTTGCATCAGAACTTTTCTTGCCGATCAGTGTCTAAGTCTGTGTATAAGTCCATGTGTCACACTAAGATAAACTATGCACATGATGTGCACTTGATCGCCTTCTCTTTAACTCTCTGGGACATCTTTTTAATACATTTTTATACAGTATACCACAAAGCCTGACTTTTATTTTTGTAGAATCTTACCTGAAAATGGACAGTACTGTACTGTAATGTAAACACTACCTTACTTTACCTTTTTCTTTTCCATGCATACTGATTTTCATAACGTATTTCAGTGTTTGTATACAGTACTGTACAATGTATTGTGTTGTTTTAAAGCATATACTGTACATTACTGTGTAGTGACAAAATACGAAAAAAGCATATACAGTACTGGAATTTCAAGACATGGGAAAAAAAGATTAGGAAAATTGGTTTTATATCTTTAGTTTTTCCAGTACAGGTTCACCATCACTAATCCGGCAATCAGTAGTCCGGAACAATCAGTAATCCAGCACAAATTTTGGCTAGAGTAATTTCCAATGTTTCCGCACTAATTTTCAAATTTCCCGGGTCACTGCGCTAACTCGCTCGCCGGCCGCTTCGATTTGGTGGCGCAGTGTGCTGCATCAACAAACTGGTAGCCTAGCCTACATTATACTGAACTCTATTCACATACTAACAGTATTATACAAACATCAACATAACAAATGTGCATCTTTTTCATGGATCTTTTAAAAAGTTATGCTTTACTACATTGTTTCCAATTGTATTATAAATTGCAATCAATGTTTTGTTTTGGGAATCGGTATCGCAGTGTTTATTTCGCCGCATTTAACCAAGTTCAAAGCGCTTTTCTTGCTTCTAGTTAGCGTAAATGAATATGGATACTTTATTTATTTGGGACACGGATATTTTTCGTTATACAAAGTGTTTTAAGTCGAAATATAACTTAAATACGTTTCATTGTGGAATTAATTTAGCTATTTTTTCGTTAATATACGACGTTCGCGGGAATCACGGCTGGCCGTTTTGGGGGCATGTTTGTTTTGTGTAAAAAAAATCAAGATTCCGTTCGCTATTTTCTCTTGATTTCATCATAATACGAGCTTTACGTATTTATCTTTTATCTGCGTGAAAACAGTAGTAATTTGTATTCTTTCATGCCCAGTAGTTTTAATTAAAATACATTCTCTCCAATTTTATTTACGGTCAAGTTTCATCCATGTTGCCAATGCATGATAATTTATAGTCATTAGCAGTTGAACATTGTTTTCTTAGCTTCAGCTACACCTTACAGCTTTAAGTTACTGTAGCAGTATACTGTATTTCCCTGCCGATATTTTCTCCAAAGCGAATAAGGGTATAGTGTAAAAAATATATCAGTCCTATTGTACAGTACTTAACGTCATTTGTAACATAACTACGGTAATTTTGTATTACTGTACGATGCTTGAAATACAAGCAAAACAGTTGTTATCCGATATGATTATTAGCAAAACAACAGTTTCCCGTTCGGTTGTTTATGGCTGTACGCATTTTTGCAAGAGTATAACGTTATTAACAATACTTTTATCATTCTCTATTACTTTTTTAACTAGCAGATGGAATAAAGAGATGGAGGAAAAGAAGTTTTTCTATTGTAAGTTGGTCTCTCTCGCTGCCTGATTGTACCTGCTGCCTGCGCCTGTGCGAATTCTAAAAATATTTCCTAAATATTTTCGTACCAGTATTAATTGCTAACCCCATCGTAATCGTAAACTCGAAATATCGTAAGTCGAATTATCGTAACTCGAGCACTACCTGTATCTGATAACCGTCTTTTCTTTATTATCCAACTTGCACTGATTTATGGGATATTTTAATTCTAATAAATGGCTAATCCAGCAAAATGGCTAATCCGGCACCCTCCAGGTCCCAGTGATGCCGGATTAGTGATGGTCAACCTGTATATGCAAACTTCTGTTATCCACAAAAGAATAGATGTACAGTAATGATGCTGATAACTTTAGTAATACCATATTGATGTTTGTAGAACTATTCAAACATTTTAAAAATTACTTCCTTTAACCACAGCTGATAACTTTAAACACAAACTTACTGTTGAACTGAAACAAAATTCCAACACCACAACATGCAAGAGGTAACATACACATGCCCTGTTAAATAATAAATAATAATAATAAAATAATAATAATAATAATAATGATAATAATAATAATAATAATAATTATTATTATTATTATTAATACTCATAAAACATCCAAATTGAAAAACTTTTTTTCCAGTATTTTCAAGTAATTTGTATTTTTCCTAACAAACAAACTTGAGGTCTTTACATATGGGAGACTATATCCAACTCTCAGCTGCCAACTGTTCTATTTTTAAACATCTAACATCGCTTTTAAGAACTTCCCTCTTTGACATTCTTTTTCTCCTAGTTCTCAAAAGCTTTTTCATGAACAATGTTTTTTATTTTCGTAGACACAATTTTGCACTATTCATACTTGGAAACACTTCAGATTTCCAGGATAATAACATTAGTAGTACTGTAATGGAAACAGCATCCCCCTATCAAAACAATAATAAAACCACAGAGCTATGTGAAGACAGAGTAATTAAACTCATGAAATCTGTGAAACTGTGGTAGTACATTTGCAACCATTACTTCCATGAGTAGATAACTGAGCACAAGAGTAAAGACTCAAGGTGGGAAGCCCTCTCTTTAAGCTTTATGTAGAGGGGATATCACTGTCTGGCATTCCTCAAATGTGGAGAGATATGTTCCTACTGTTATTTTTTCACAGAGGGAGTGCTAAATGTTTGCCACATGATGGCTGACAAGTTACAGTACTTGATGACCACTTTGGCTTACTAACTCAGGTTAATTCTACCAAGAAATTTAAAGTTACTCAGGACATGAAGGTTCTTCAAGCTGAAATGTGGGATGTTAGCAGTAGTTGTCGTACACAAATTGTTAAAAGATCTAACCAAGGAAGAGAGATACAATATGAGAGGGAGGGACAAATGTGTTAACTCATCCCCAAGATTTTGTTTATGCTGCAATACACCTCCTGAATATTTTATGTCACGTAAAACCTATAGATTCCTGCCACAATCAATCCCCATACAAAAACTATGCTACCTCTTTCCAAGCTCAAAAGAAAATTCATTGTGGAATGGAGACATTTACAACATTCTGTAACCAAAAAGAAGAAATACTAAACTTATATGCTATAACAGCACATTCAACAACTGCCAGTGTTCCTCTCATAAGAACTAGTGTATGTTTACAACTCTATTGCACTGGGACAACTCAGGCTATGGTGAAATATTCACAATTTGATCATAAATAGGTAAATCAAATATGAGAGGAGGAACAATTATACATCTAAGCTATGCTAAAAATTTTTTTAAACTAGTCTGCCAGTGTCCCCAATCTCACTCTCTACCCATTACAAAACTGACAGATAAAATGCTTTCTTCTGAGAAAACTATTTATCCCTCATTACAATATATTAATGACTTTTTCCCAGAACTCAGTCGTCACTAATGACTGATGACAATTTTCAGCAGTAATGACTGCATTTCAATCTAGCTGTAATTCTTAAGAGGGAAATCTTTAGCTGAAAATGCAAAAAACAAAAATTACTGAAAAGACAATTGTAAATAAAACCTGCTGGGAAAGAAATTCAAAGTTCATTATAAGAGAATTTTTCTTTTGAGAGGCGATGATGATGATGCCTTTTATTACAAAACTGACAGTTCTTCTTGAGGTGATAAGATCACCTGATTCCAACACTCCTTAAACTTTAAGGCTATGCAAACTCATTTTTAGAGAAAAAAAATTCACATTAATCATGCAACACTGCCAACTACACAGCACTAAAACATTCATTCACTCAATTACCTGCTGTCATAAGGCCATACATTTCAACCTCTTTACTCAAACAACCATAATTTCACTAACATTTATGACTACTATTATTAGTAACATGTATATTAACCAGAACAATGTGTTAAAATACTTAATTCTTATAGGATGTAGCTTACTTTAAAAAAAAACCTGTGACTTGCCAATAACATTTTCATCAATGTATGTGAAAACAGACATAAGTCTAACCTGTTATTCATATATATATTGTGCTTATCTTAGCTGGCTTCTTAGTCCAGTGAAAGGAATGACTATCTTAATGAAGATAAAAAGAATTTGTATGCCTGTATAAGGCAACAAGATCAACATCAATAAGAATTTTACAGACTACTGTCAGGTTAACAATGGCAACTAGAATAAAAATGACACTAACCATGTTGTGCAATTCCTTGTTTTGGACCCATTCTGTTAAAAACGGAACCAGAACTGCTTGTTCCACCCACTGTGCCACCAAGTCTGCTCAACACAGGAGGATTAGGCATAAGAGGCTTGTTCTGCCCAACGTAACTGTTAATCTGGACCCCACCATCTAATCTGTCCAAGACACTGGGTGCAGTTTGGTAACCAGGAGAATGGCCTAAAAGGCCCTGTGAACTTGCACCATCCAGCCTGCCCAAAACTCCTGGACGCGCCAAACCAGTTAAACTGCCAGTACCTAGAAGCAATGGGCTATGTCACAATTTGTGGTATAAAAAAATGAAAATGAATAAAAAATGAAGTCAATATTTTTTCAAAACTTATTATTTTTTTTTTTATCAGAATATATGCATGCACTGCTTTCATCAGTGACTGTCTGGAGATATACTCCATTCAAAATACTGTTGTTTCTCCTTAGTATCTGCAAATACAGACCAAGAGAGACAAATGAAAAAAGATCATAGAATATGGAATTGCAAAACCTATAGCCCAAGTTTCATACTGACATTTGAGGTTATCTCACTTTCATTAATTCTGACAGTCAAAACCATCACTAATATATGCCAACATACACGGTCTTCAAATATCTCTTGAATCAACATTCTCCTTTGTCCAACATACAGATAATGCAGAATGCATGATGCACCCAGACCCTTAATTCTACTCGGCAGTCAGCAGCGCTATTAAGAATTCTCCAGATTATTTCCTTACTGTAGGACTGTTCCAAATTATTTCATCACTACAGGACTGCCACAATTCAACCTATTCTAGCCAATATTTCATTATTCACTGGTTTGATATCTAACTTCCCAAAATTTTTTATTTTTTTGCCAACACTATAAAAGTTACAATTAAAAGTTTCAGTAGCTATTTATTCATCAGTGGTAGCTACATCTGGATCACTAGCTTTGTGGCACAGCTAACTCTATTTATCTATTTACCTATTCTGAGAACTATGATTCTCTGCAAGTGTTAAAAGACATTTGCATTTTTCACTGAAGTCATATTTTAAATTGCTCATAAATAATGATGTCAGTTTCACTAACTGCTCCTATCAGGTGGATATATCATTTTGGATCTTCTCCAATGTACTGCATACAAAGGTAAGTCTCACTTTATTCTTTGTCAACAACCTGACTTATTGTCATTTGTCAAGCCATTTGCATTCTTGTATTTTTTTTTATGTAACACTGTATATCAGCTTGTATATCACTTTAGACAGTTTATACTCCATAATTGTTACAGACCGGTCTGAATTCTTTAGTAATATTGTGATAATGTACTAATTTCAATACTCCTATCACCTGATTGCAAGTGATTCATTATTACCCTGCCTCAGGTATGTTGTGTATGCCAGCAACCTTTTGTTGCCCCATGTTGTCTATTGCTGTGTTTGTTTCTATACTATACTCTGTATTTCCAATGTACTTGGCATACTTCAGCAAAAATATACATGTTTTTAAGTAAACCTTGCCATGCTTTTATCAGGTTTTAAAAAAGGGCCCCTTTCCTGTGTTAGAGCTAACAATTTCAGGTTAGTTCTACTGCCTTCACCTGTAAGATGTGTTAAAAATGAGATGATACAAGATGAGATGAACTGGGACATCCATTTCATAAAATACAGCTTTGACTTCATAACTGACAGCACTCCCTTCCTCTTCCTTGGCAGCTTCGATGTGCCCATCTTAGAACAATATTGCAGCTGATTGCCTGAGTGCAGCCAAGTTTATCAAGGCCAGCCAACAATTCTATCACTCTACCCACTACACAACCTGCTCCATCTTCTCTGCCCATCACCCATCCAACTGATGTTACTGTTGAAAAAGAAGATTCTTGATTTTTCTGCTTGCAGAGACCTATTTACATTAACACAGGGCTATGAGCATCAGCAAGTGAGGCTGTTAATATGACCATCACTGCAAACCTATATTTATTGCAGTCCAACCCACAATAGCCAGGCTTGAAAGTATCCCACCCCTAGAGCCAGCTGTCACTCATAGCTTTCTCCAGAAAACCCAATTTTAGACTAGATCAAAGCAGGGGTTCACAAAAGGTCAACAGGCAGCTAATCCATGGAATTATGTAAAAGCTAGTCCAAGTCATCTACCAACCCTGGACATGCACAAAAGACAGTGACCTTTACCATTACCAGGACAGTGACTGAAATAGATACAAAGACCATGAATATTTGCTAACCACAAGATTGATACCAGCTATTCAGCCAGTTCCAAGGAGACAACCAGGGGCACATCTGTTGAACTGCTAGGTGAAAGTCCGCTTGAAGGAGGAGAGATTTACAAACCTAATCAAGGACAACATAAATTGTGACCCTCTGGGGCTTATATTACAGAAATTAGGTCCTCTATTGGCTGATCAAGAAAACTGTCTGGAAAGATACAAGATAATGATCTTTGTCTGAAACATGCAGAGCACTAGCCAGAGAACTCTACTATCTTTGACACCCGAGGTACACGACAGGAAACTAATTCCTGGAAGCAGATATGAACGTGAGGCCTCAAGGGATAGTGACTGGACCTTCAATTCCACCAATCACCAAAATGAAGCTTTGGCCAAGAAAATGAAACAAACTAATTTCCACAGCAACACAGATACCCGAGAGAATATATTCTGTGCAGGAGCTGCTCCTGTGACCCTGGATAGGAAGTGAACCATTTTCCAGGTAATCACACTGAAGATGCCATTCACACCTGAAAATTGGACCTTAAACCACATGACCAGGAACCATACAGTGTTTATTGAGTACACTGTCAAAGATGAACCAGAGGCAGCCATGGCCCTGCAGAATTAAGCCTCATCCTCAAAAGTCCAATGCAGGATACCTGAGCCACACAACTCTGAATTGACTTGACAGAGGACAATGAGTCCTACCTGCCACTATACAACACCACATCAGACACTATTGTAGATGTAAACTGAGGATGGAAGGAACACAGAAAAGGGTATGATAATACTTGGTGCAGCTCAACACTTGCATATCATTTCTACCTTATGTGGCTCTAAAGTTTTATCATATTAAAAGCTTTTTATTGCATGCATCTCTCCCCTTCTTCTACACAACCAAGGCAATTTTGAAGCAGGCTGTGCTTTGTTACTCATTCCTTACAAAATTTTTGCTAACAGATGTTAACATCACAGAGTGACTTTTATGTAACTTTTGGATATTAGTTTTTTATGTACAGAAATAATCATATGCCAAGATATTTGGTACATACAGGAGCAACAAAACTACAAATGGCACAAGATATATGGCTGCTTTTTTTAAAAATGTGCATTGATATTCAGGCTTCACATTATCATCTTCAATGTTGCATTCCCCTTTACACGGCTAGAAAGAAGTGAGTTCTCACTCTTGTGCTTTTCTGTCTGAATTCCCATATAGTCCATCCCCTCATCTATGCCTTTTCTTAGCTTTATGGGCCTTTTCACTGGTCTTTGTCCTGCTACTACATACATACTACTTTCCTGAAAAACTGCTATGTGCCCAAACCATCCTAAATGTTAATTCTCTGCATTTGGCATTTGCATCTCTTCAGGATCTATTTTCATTTACTCACTATTTGGGACTGCACTTCAGTATATAAGGACTATTTTCATAATACTGGGTTTGACATTGGGACAGAATAGTAAGGTCAGCACTGTTTCTCTACATGTCACCTTTATGCAGTGGCACCTCAACTTAATGGACAGCTTTGGGATCTGCCCTTACTGGCAAGTGATGAAATATCCTAAGTAACAAAGGCTGGCATATAACCTACATGATAAAGATATGCCAGGGCCAACTCACATTACTTCAGTGCAGCATAATTCCACTTTATGTGCTTAATAGCCTATCCAATGGGTACTTCGTAATTATCATTCAATTTAAAATACTGATTTACTTATCATTCCAATTCAGATATATCTGCAAAATGAAATGCTTCTACAATTGCTAAAATACAATAGATATGTGACTCCTATGTTTTACATAATAAATCCTTACTGCAAATCAGTCTTCAACATCTTGTGTCCCTGAGGCGTGATTCATGTCAGTGTGTGTTATATCCAAATACAAAATCCTAATATGTAGTTGTAAAAGATTTACCTGTATTAGTGATCTTGGTATTAGAAAGACCCTACCACTGATTACTGGACATTTAACATTATTGAGACATTCACATCCCTGAAGTGTCTTTTCATTCCAGATTCTACACCTGCAAGGCTTCCTTCAATAAAGATATGCAGTTTCCCAACTGTACATAAAAAAAGGCCAATTTCAACATGAAACATTTACCAAGTAGTTCATATAAAACACTACTGAGTTTCTAAACAAACATATTAGTGATCTGATGCATTCTTTTTAGTGGAAATTGCCACTATGCTAATATTAATGTCAACATGACTTTTACCATCTTGTGTTGCCAATAAACATCTTCTAGTTAGCTTGTCTATGTACACATGTTCATGTCCATCTGCTGATTGATATTGAGATACTGAACTGAACTGAATATAGAATTTAAGGCAAAGGCCAAGCACTGGGAC
The DNA here is from genome assembly GCF_040412425.1 of Macrobrachium rosenbergii. NCBI lineage: Eukaryota > Metazoa > Arthropoda > Malacostraca > Decapoda > Palaemonidae > Macrobrachium > Macrobrachium rosenbergii. Next base: position 44,722,194 of record NC_089761.1, on the reverse strand, counting down.
CAACAAAGTCATTCAGCACTTGAAATGAAATTGACAGTAAAAGGTTTGAAAGATGTAACAGGAGGAAAACCTCGCAGTTGCACTATGAATCAACTGTTAGAAGAGGGTGAAAAGTAAGATGGAAGAAAGAGAATATGAAAGGAGGTACAGTAAAAGGAGCAAAAGGGGTTGCAGCTAGGGGCCGAAGGCACGCTGCAAAGAACCTTAAGTAATGCCTACAGTGCACCTCATGAGGTGCACTGACAGCACTACCCACTACAGGGTGATAATGAGATAATTTAATTATACCAGTGGCAACATTCCCAACTCTCAAGATAATCTAATGTCCACAGAAGGCCGGCATGGCATAAAGGAAAGACAACAATTCTCTTCCTTTTTCACACATTACCAACTACAGGTTTATGACCATTGTCGTCAATCAGAGTACCTGTCGATTTTTTATAGTGACAGGAGCCACTTTATGGACACAAATTATTCTATGTACTCAAAATAAATCAAGCAGTCTCTTAGATTATGACACTGTTAATAGGGTAATATGTCATTAAAAATGTTAGTATACACTGTCATGCAGGACTGGCTAAACACAGGGTGATAGGCTGCCTAGTTACCTCTTTGCTGTTCAAGACAGACTCAACTTCTGCATGACTGGACTGAAGAGACAATCCTGTCTGAGACTTTGGAGAACTTTTCATTGTCACTCTGTGACCTACTGAAGGGATCTAACCTACCGTAAGTCTCATTATGCTTCCTAGTTACAGATTTACTCTTCATCTCTACAAACACTTTTCCAGCATTTTACCTAAATACTGTACAATATGCAATTCTAAAGCTCCTTCACTTACAGTGATGTTCTCCAACTTTCTGCTTTCCCCCTTGCTTGTCCTCTCTTTATATAATAATTTTCATCTTACCCCCTTTCTTCTCCTTGTGTTCCCTGATAGCTCAGGCAACGAAACCTAAATGAGGTTTTATCACAGTTTTCATTGTGCAGTTTAAATGGTTTTGCTAGTTTAAAATGTGTAACTAGGTCATCTTCAAGGATATCTTTTTCAACTCAGCCTATATTCTAAAAACTATTTTCCAGACTTTTGTAGGGGTAGAAGCCATTTAACAGACCCAAAGTTATCCTATTTATTTATATTAGTGAACAGTTAACTAGTTATCAATTCACAACCAACAGACAAAACAAACATCTCACATATTGGGTTGAGTATTTATATATTATCAATTAAGCCAAACATGGTTACTAAGTTTAGGGTCATCAAATAACTTAACAGGTATTAATCACAATGACTCCTAGCAATGGTGCAGTAGTAATGGTTGTATAAGAATTGCGAGAACACTTCCACAGAGGAAAGCCAGACATAAATCACCACCTTGTATTACATAAACATTATGACTTAATTCAATCAACAACTAAATGAAATTTCTAGATTTCCATAAGGATTACCTGATGAATTTGTTTTCACACTGAAGGGCAAAAGCTGGATCAGAAAAAATAACTAGTCAAACACATAAAGAGAGAAGAGAGGAAAAGCAATGATCCCCAAGTAGTTAGATAACCAGACTGGAAGAGTATAGGAAATGGATAAACAAAATGAAAAAATATTCTTGCCTAGGTCCAAGGGGCACCGCTTTTTTTCTGTATACAGTTGTCAAGCCAAGGAACATTGTTAAAAGTACCTTATCACAGGGTGATCTAACATGGCTATGTGGAGGCTGTTTACACCAAACCACAGCAGCACAGGAATTTCAACAGTGATGCAAATAACAACTATGATCGGAACTCATTAACAGCAGTCTAATTACATTGATTTTCTACTTTTATCATTTGTGCCCCATGGGAAGATACCAACTGTGTGTCTTACACTGTACAATTTATTAGACAATAAAGTTCTCTGCATCACCCCTTTGCCTCCCACCCCACCCCATCCAGCTACATTCCTTTACTTTTCATGTGTTACCTTTCCTACTCACCTAGCTGTCCCACTTGCTATAAAGTTCACCTCTCGCTTAAGAGAAAATCCTTCAGGAATGTCAAATGAGTCTACTACTGGGTTTCAGGTGTCACAAAAAATTTCTTATAAAAATAACTTCAAGATTCTTTTCCAATTGCTGTATACAAAAACTGTGCCATCATTGGTATTGATAACACTGATTAAGGCATTCATTCTTTTTCCCATTACTTCCTCTAATATATAAAAAATTCCTGATTAAGAAATGGCTGACTGGGAAGACTGTCTAGTTCACCTGTTTCTCCACCAGGAGTGTTCAAATGTTTTAAGCTCTAGTCAGAATTTTCCTTGACAGCCCACTAAGATATGGGGAGGCTGGGCAGGATGTCAATTTAACAGTAGGTAAGTATCCAAATAAGAAATCTGTGAAAATTTATATTAATTGGGATGAACCTTACCTACTGTTTAATTAGCCGATTCCCACATTGAGAAAAGGATGTTGGGTAGTGCAGCCAGACAAAAATTCCACCCAGTCAAGCAAGCTAAGAGCTTCTTGTACAAAACCCAAAAACATTCTTACCTGATCTGGAATCACCAGAAGGTGGATGCCATTCAGGGTGCAAAGCTCTCATGTGTGTGCAGCTAAGAGTAGCCTTTTGGAGACAAATGCTTCTTCTTCAGCCAGCATGAAGAATCGCTGTGACTGGACCCATGTGCCTGGGTTCGAAAGCCCCAAAACCAAATGACAGCCAATAAACAAGAAATACCTATGATACTCCTGTACAACAAAAGTACCTTCATGTTCCCCACAAACCAAAACCGGGATAAAATAAAGAACCTAAAAGGTAGCACGCTCTTTCGGTTCAGGAAAAGACTTTACCCACTACTACTAGCGGGCTAAGGGCTTTACAGTTTTCGAATGTGATTTCTATGTCTTTAAGATAATGAGCAGCAAAAACTGAATTGCGCTTCCACTGTGCCACATTAATTACGTTCTCGAGTGACAAATTTTTAAAAATCTAAAAGATGTAGCAACTGCCCTCACACTATGAATATTTACCTTCAATAAAGGTAAAAGATTTGGAGATAACACTTCATTAGATAGTTTTATCAAATGCTTAACAAAAAGAGGACATTAAATTCTAAGATAATGGAGTGTTAGGCTTCCTAACCCCACAAACCAAAATATTAACTTTGCCTCTCAGAGGTTTTAACCTACCTAAATAGATTTTAACAACCCTCAAAGGAAAGAGTAGACTCTTCATACCTCACCAAAGGTTAAATTCGGAATCTTTACCGTTCTCGGCAGGAACTTAGCCTCAACATTATTCTTTGCCCTGAACAAAGGCAGAAATGATAAAATGACATCTCCTTTACCGAAACCCACCTTGTAGGAGAATGCTTGTAACTCGCTTACTCTCTTTGCTGTGTGAGGCTTAGTGCTTGTTTTGTCTATGGAATGATTGTTCCCTTGTTGAGAGTGCACTCCTTTCCTGGTGGTGCTTATTTTTTGTTCGTAGAGTTTATGTCTGTTGTCTTTGCTTTGGTAGCGACAGTCAAGTTTGGGTAATCATCAAGTCAGGGTCTAGACAGCATAGCAGCATGACTCCTTCAGCAGCAGGTAGTTGTTACCTGCTGGCCCCTACAGTTTTCGTGGATGAGAACTTCATTTGAGTTCGAGGAGAGTTGATGACTCAACCATAGTCATGAATGGAGAGGAGGCATTCCTCTGGGGCAGCAGTTTGGCTGTCGCATCGACTCTGCTGTGAACGTCTGTGTTTCGTGGAGATGTTCCTGTTTGCTGTCACGGGGCAGTTTTGACGACTTCACGGCAGTTGTTTGATGGTCATCCTCTGTGACCCTTGTTGTGGTCTTGGACATCTCTGGGTAGATATTCAGTTTTGCACTGTAGGTGGATTGTGAAAATTGTGAGTCTATCCTCATCCCCAGATAGAGAATGGAATGAGTTGGACTTAGTGCAGACTTCTGAAAATTGATAACTACACCCAGAGAGAGCCAGGCAAAGCAACAGATCCCTGGCCCTCACAACTCCATCCAAAGAGTTGGCCAACACCAACCGGTCGTCTAAATAGAGCACATCCTTATTCCCAAGAAGTAACACCATCCTCCTAGTGGCGCCAAATTTCTCATGAAAACCTAAGGAGCCGTACACAGGCCGTAACAAAGTAACCTGCAAACACAAATTGAAGGAACTTACTAGACTAAGGGTTTATCGGAATGTGGAAATACGCACTTGCATGTCCACTGATATCACCCAGTCATTCTTCTAAATTGCCTCTAGTAATGTGCTGGCTGATTCCATGGAGAAATGGGATAGATGAATGAAGGCATTGAGTTTCGATACATCTAGACTGGGCGCCACCTGCCGGATGCCTTTGCCTTTGGTACCAGAAAAAGAGTTGTAAAAACCAGGTGTGTCTCCTGACACCCGCTCGATCACCTTCTTCTCCAGCAAAGCTACCGCCTCTTCTTGGAGATTAATTAATTGATTAATTGTGGGTTATCTGGCGTCACAACTACCAGGGTCACCGACGCCATCTCCTTGGAGAATAAGAAGAATAAGAAACTTTTCCCGCTACTGAAGATAAGAAGGAAAAGCTATTGGGGACGATGACAGAGGAGGAAGAGGAGACAGAAAAGGAATTACATATCCTTCCCTTAGAACCTTCACCATCCAATGTTCTGCTCCTAATTCTCTACACTTCCAAGAAGGCTTGCAATCGACCTCCCACTGGAGCCTGAGCGCATTAAACTTCATTTCTTTCTAAAAGCCTTCGTGGACTTGGTTTTACTGAAGCCTGAAGTGGGCTACATAATGTCTTAGCAGCTGAAGACGCTTCCTGAGATGAGAAGGTACAAAACTTAGCTGGAGGGCCAGAAGCAAGGGAAGGAGCAGGCGTCTTCATGCTTGACTCAACAGACTGTCTGATCAACTCTCTATTTTCTTGTACTGAAATATCCTCCCTTATTGCTTTAAATGGTAACGGATTAAAACGATCAAAAAGAGAAACTAAAACCGCTGCTAGTTTTTCAGTAGGAGACCTTCGACGAAAGGAACGAGCACAATTATTCTCTCTTCTTCAAGACAGTTGGAGAAAGCAAAAGAACACTCACCTGCTGCATCTGAAATAGCCTTGTCCAGGGAAGACAAAAAATCTAATGACTCCTCCCAAGCTCTGATACTCGCTGGCACCAAAAATTCTTAAGTTGGCACGGAGAGGTAGCAATAGTACTATGCGAAAGCTCAGCAAAAGACAAGACTTCTATAATTCCCAATAAAGGGACCTGGACAAAGCCTCTGCTTCTACATTAGAATAAAGAACCTTACCCGTCTCAAGAGCCCGTCTCTTCATCAGATCCAGACAAGCAAAGAAATCAGAGTCAACAACCGAGGAAGGTTTACACACTGGCAGCAAGTATTTTCGTAAACAGCAGCACTCTCTGTGGCTTCAAAAACCCAGAGACAAGAGCTGGTTGCCTTGAATGAAGCTTTGTTTGCTAAAATATGAAAAATTTTGTAAAAAAGCGCCCTAACTGATAAGAGAGATCTAGTCTCTATCAAATCTTTGTCCTCTACCAAATGAGGATAAAGAGCTGTGCAACGCTCCATCAAACACTGAAAGCCCGAAGATTCTTTCAAATGCAGATCATCTTCCTCCAAACGAGGCGATGTGGCGACAGGAGCCAACTCCTCGCCACGCAAATCTGACGCAGAGGAAGAGGAAACTGCGGGAATATTAGCTTGCCACTGCTCCCCTGAGGCAACACAAGGAGGCAATGCCAAAGACAAGGCACAAGCAGTGCTACCAGACGTCAAAGAAAATGGGGAACGTAGGGGAGGGGAGGGAGAAGAAGGGGCTACACCTACCCCACCCATCTCCTCCATATGCGACTTGATGGGTTGCATAATGCTCCCAACTGACAAGTCATTAGCACGTACGGCAGCTGGAATAGCGTCTAGCTTGGAAATGACCAAAGAATCTGAAACCATAGTCTGATGAGAAGAAGAAATACTAACAAAGCCAGAGGAAGATGATTCACCAAAAGCTGAAGAAACAGCATGTAAAGAGTGAACAGCAGTGAGAGGAATAGTTGAGGAAGACTTAGACTGAGAAGCAGCAAGAGATGAAACAGAAGTAACTACAGAGTGAGTCAACTTAACTGCGTTTTGACAACTCACTACAGGCATTTTATCACTAACAATGTCTAGATCTACCTTCTCACTCTTATCTGTGTAAACCTATTCAATTATATCCACTGAAGACGGAGAGGTCGAAATATTATGTGATGATTTACGTTTGCCAAAGCAGTCCTTAGGAGAAAGCTTTAAACAAGATTCAGACCAAGAATAGGGAGAAGTAGGTATTGGAGAGCATAGAATTACACTGTCCCAAGAACCGACCCAGTTCCCTGATAACTGACTCTTTCGCAAAGTCCCACTATCACACGGCAGTCCACATACAGGAGAGGGCACCAACACCTTCCTTCTAACGGGAATGCGAAAATGATCGCACACTATGGAGGGATTTGGAACAGTTCCCTGTCACGAATTCGGTTAAACTTGTACTAGAACTTAAAATAAGGTTAACGTCTTTTGTAACTTCTCAATACGCTTTTCCTGAACAAAAAGGGGAGCAGAAGGCAGAGTTACAAAGGAAGTCTCAATATAAGCACTACCAAAATGCCTAGCATGAGAAGGGATGGCTACAGTTGAAGGGACCCTAGGTAGGGAAGAACTCACAGGCTCAAGTTCCGACCTAACTAATTGCTTTTGCAATCTATCAGCTTCCCTTCTTTTCCTATATCTGATGTAATTAAGCATAAAATCCTCAGACCAATACCTACACTCCTCACATCTAGTTTCAAGATCACACACTGTACCCCTGCAGCCAGTACAAACGGAATGTTGATCTACTTTACTGCTTACACAAAACCATTCCTACATAGTCTGGTGTTACTGGTTTTGCTTCTGGTGGAAGACATCAAAGGAAAATGAAATTACAATACTGTAAACAGGTGCAAAATAACCAAACTTCACGTAATACCAACAACCGCCTATGTGCAATGTCAGCAAGGAGAATTCTGACTAAAGCTTACAACATTCGAACACACCTGGTGGAGAAACAGGTGAACTAAACAGTCATCCAGGTCAGCGAAGCAATCTTTTTTTTTTTTTTTTTGAATGCTGACTCACCTATCGGTGCAGGAGATGTAAGTTTTGTTTGAATGCAGACTCGCCTATTGGCGCAGGAGATATAAGTTTTTGTTTGAATGTTGACTCACCTATCGGCGCAGGAGATATGTTTTTGTTTGAATGCTGACTCGCCAATAATGTTTTTGTTTGAATGCTGACTCGCCTATTGGCATAAGAGATATAAGCTGATTTAACAGTAGGTAAGGTTCACCTAAAATAATTACTCATAAACATTCTTGAACTGGGACTGATCGTTATCTTATAACTTCAGACTTTAATCCCAAGGGGACTTGATAGGCCCATTAACCAAAGAATTAATGGCCCCCTCTCTTACCTTCACATCAGCTTTGTTTCTTCCAACACACAGAACGTGAGTGTGCAGAAAGCATCTCTTTCAATTCTGAGCATTAGTAACGGGATAATTTTATTTTGAAATCATAAGCTTGGGAGTGACTGAGATTTTACAACCCTAAAAATCAGGCAATATATTAATAATGGGTTTACACAAATAATGTCATCATTTTTTTTAAGAAACTAATGATTCTTCTTTGCATTATTAACTGTCAGACATTTTACTCTTGCACAAAGCTGATCACCCTGGATTTTTTTGCCTAAAGCAACATAACTTGAAAACTCTCATAATCAATTTAAGAATCTGTATAAAAAAAAAACAGTCATGATTGTCTTATACTTACCCTGCAGTAGACCTACACCACCAGCAGGAACTCCAAAACTGTAATTCTTTGAGACTCCATAACCCATCTGCATGTTAGCTGGCCATTTCATAATACCACTCTGCTGCTGTGGCATTGCTTTCTTCTTAGTCTGAACTGAAATTAAAACCAACTGAAATTAAAAACAGTTAAGTGCAGATAATCCATGATCTATATATCTACCATTCAGTAAAAAAAAAATTTTACTTAAATCTTACTGCCAAATAAATAAAATACAGATTGCAAATTCAGGACAATTTGCATTTACTTGATATACATACATGAAATCTTGTATGAATAACCCTCTGGCAAAAGCTGGTGCAGTCACTGAAGCCTGGTATAAAAGAAATCAGTAAACACTAAGTTACGTGGAATGGGGACCCATATACTCACTCGACTGACTTCCATCACCTTTTCCTCTAGCAATAGGGGCACATGTTGGCTTGGTTAGAGGTGGGATTATCACACAAGACCTAGCTTTTGTAGATCTGGGTTAAATGTAAATTATCCTGAATTTACTCCTATCATGATACACACTGTCTTTCAAATGTGGCTCACCCCTTGAGTGCCAGGTATTTGTCTGAAGAACACAGACTGTTGTTGTTCCAACCTGAAGATGTGAGCTTCCCAATGTCAAGACTGAATGGGTCCTGTCCCAAAGTTTGGCTCTCCTGTAGCCTTGCCCACTAGAAATTTTGGGTCCCTGAGGTGAGAGAAGGTAAAGGTGGTCTGACAATGCCACACAACTGCCGCCAATACTTGAAACCCAAGGACAGTACAATATTCCCAATTTTGTGACCCTTTGACTATGGTATGGATGAGTCCTCTCACTCAATGATTCATAAATCCACTGGAAGAATTCCTCAGGCCACGAGATTCTTCTTGAACATCTCCCTTTTATGCTGGCTGGTACTAACAAACAGCCGATATTTGGGGCTAAGATGCTGAGTCCTGTGCATGAAGTATTGCAAAACTAAATGGCTACTACTGCATCTCATCAGGATAAAGACACAGAGAGGGGAATGAAAAGCTATGAAATTTCTTGTCAGGCATACTCCTCTTCTTTCAGACTAAGGCTAACAGGATGATAGGCTCAAGTGTAATGTTCCCATCTGTAGCTTTCCTCAAGAACTTAAATGGTGCCTGGTTGAGACTAAAGAGCATAAATCTCATCACAATCCACAGAACTGAGTTCATGGGGCGGGCAAGACTGCTCTATGCCCCTCATGATTAAGATCTCAGCTGAGGAAGAGAAGTCATGCCCTTCAGTAGGAACACCTAGGAAAAAGCAAGGTGAAGCTCCTATACTGCAGATATGGAGAGAAGCTTCTCATGGCTAAGGTAGTCTAAGAAGCCGACATTCTGCTGAAAAATGGCTCCAGTGGAGATACACACTAACAACACAAAAAACAGAAGATAACTCACTTCCCCTGACAAACAACTGCTTGGAACTTATGGATATGGATAGTAAGTAACATACATCTCAACACAAAAAACAGAAGATAACTCACTTCCCCTGACAAACAACTGCTTGGAATTTATGGATATGGATAGTAAGTAACATACATCTCAACACAAAAAACAGAAAACAACTCACTTCCCCTGACAAACAACTGCTTGGAACTTATGGATATGGATAGTAAGTAACATACATCTTGAGTGTGGAAAAAAAAAAAAAAACTTTCATGAGTTGTTGCTGGATAGCATCCACCAAAAAGGACTAGTCATACCTCAGAAACATGGGTCACAGGAATTTTTCTCCAAGCCTCAACCGGAAGGTCCAGCAGATGGCTGAACGGGGAACAGTTATAGACGTAGATGTAGTCCCATGGATGTTGAAAGGCATCCTTCAGCGCAACCCATGGTTCAGCAATATGAAAGCAGAAAACAAGAGCTTCCTGTTTAACTAGCAGGCACACAGATCAATCACTGGTATTCTCCAAAACTTGAAGAGCCTCTCCAGCAATGCAACCTGCTCCTGAAAACTGAGCTGATAAGCTACTACAATACTATAGTCCAAGATGTAAAGGCATCTAAAAACCAGATTCGCCCAAAGGTTGGTGGGTTGGTGTGACAGGAAGGTTGTCCTCTCAAAACTGATAGCCTTCTCAACTTTGCATTATCTTCCTCAAGGGTCTAACCCCGATGACACTTAAAATGAAGCCATGGCATCCAAGAAAATCCCCCTCCAAACAAAACCATTCTCAGTGTTATTCAAGGGAGGTCCTTGATCTGGAGATATGAGAGTCCGCCTCCAGTATGCCCCACAAGAGCAGAGAACTGGGCAGTAGAAATGATGGTGAAGTTCTGGGCCAAAAAAGTAAGGCGCACTCTGTGGAGGTCTCAAGGTGCTATGGAACATCTGGTCAGTTCCCCAGGCCTCATGGCCTATTATGACATCTTGGAAATGCCTCCCAACTTAACCTGTATGGGTTCCATAGGCAAGGGACCCATGGACCCTTCAGGATCTGCCACCTCAAGAGAAGGACCCTACCTGTAACACATGGAGAGGACACATCAGCCAAATCTTGCACCTGCTTGACAGACCATGACGAATTCCTGGAATGAGTTCCAGATACCAAGTAACAATCCAAGGGTGTCCAGTGTCCAAAGAGACTGAGCAGGAAACCCTTCTCTAACCTCAGACCAAGAACAAGTAACAGAACAACCAAGGATGAATTTCTCTAACCAAATTATGAGAGCAGAAAAATACTCTACCCTTCCCATGCAATGCAGTGCTGGACGGACTGTGGACATTGCAGGACGGTACTGATCAAAGGAGCGTGACCCTACTTGTAATGGACTCAAGTGCGCATGTGGCGGCAAAACACACTTGGGCTCCTTTGACTTTTTACAAGCATTGTCCTTTTCAACCTCTCCCAGACCCACCAACAATGAAGTCAAGGCAAGCAACCTGTAAGGGACAAAGGTCCAGCAAGAGCTGCCAGAGTAGTAATACAGTAGCAGCAAGAACGTTAGCAACAGTGTCTAAAATGAGATTACTACTGAAGCAGAAGCACCTGTTGAGACAGACAAGATGCTTCAGCTATGCAACAAGGGATGGGGCACTATTAATCCAAGGGAAGGCCAAGAAGCCTACAGTAACTATTTCATCTCATCAGGTTGTCCCAGATATATCAGCACAGCAGGAGTGGCGGGAAGAAAGGACTGTTGGAGTACCAGGGACAGCCATAGCACCATCCAACATCACTTCCTGAGAGCTTCCAGGCCAGTCATAATCCTGCTTGACTGTAACGCCCCTTGAACCAAGTATAAGATGAACAGGCTGAAACCTTCCCAGCTGTGGAAACAGAAGACTGTCTCCGAAGGAGGGTCAAATGGAAAGGTTTTTGCTATCAGAAGACACCAACAGTACTCCTAAAAGAAGTCTATGAAATTCACTGATGGAATAAAAATTTAAAAAGTCACCAATCACAGGTGACATTTGACACCCAACACACCTTGTTACACCCTGAACATTTTAATTGATCAAATAACCTCACGGCTGTAGCATCAGGCATCATCATTCATACTACAGTCAAACCCATTAATGCATGACAAAGCAAAATCATTAACAAAAGGTCAGAAATATGAAATCATGCCAACAACAATATACATGAGTGAAGTCCAGCAGCAGCAAAGATGCCTATATAACAGAATAGCCAAAGAAAAACTGATGCTCATAATCAATTTAGAGGGTGGGAACCCCACTCCTTCACTCCCATGCCACTCATTTAATACCTTGGCACCAAGCTTCAATGAACAAACCTACTGTTACCAATGGTTTATCCATTTTGTACCATTGTTGGAGCAAGTAAAAATAACATCCAATACCTTAAATAACTAACAATAAACTACTGGAATAAGGGCAAAATGAACATTATCAATTTTGACTTTATGTTACTGAAGCATTTCTAAACCGTTATTTCCATTTCCATCTTAGTGTCACTAACTATGAAGTGTAACTCAAAAGTTGCTATAAAGATTGGATTCCTGTATTCTGCTGCATTCACACACATCTGACACATACTAAACTAACGATATTTGATAACAAAAAATGTCCACCATTCTTAACACTGTATTATTTTCGTCCAGTTCAATTCCTGCAATTTGTTCTTAAAATCAACTAATAAAAACACAAGACGAGTAACCATGAACTTACTGTTTATAATTTGTTTATTGTTGCCTTTCTGGTTATTGTTCGGTATCTGTTTGTTCATGGTTTGCTTATTGGTGATTGTCTGATTATTGTTAGCTGCTTTATTAATTTGAACTTGCGGTTTTCCTGCTTGCTTATTGTTTCCCACTAGTTGTCTTCCTGCTTGCTTATTGTTTCCAAATTGCTGATTGTTTCCAAATTGCTGCTTTCCTATTTGCTTATTGTTTCCTGTTTGTTGTTGGGGACCTTTCTGAAGTCTTTTTACTGGTTTTGCGCCACCTCCCATCAGACTGTTTACTTGTGGGGTGATCTTGAAAGTTCCTGGTGGACCTGCCAAAAGAACAAAGGACACTATTATATTACAAGCACTCTGAGTGTGTGTTGCTAACCCAATCCATGTCCCATACTGGTCCCCCACCAATACCCCCCAAAAATCATTCTGAATGATGATGACATCCCATACTAGTCTCCAACCAATTTCCCTCAAAAAGCATTCTCAACAATGAAAACAGCCAAAAACTATTTCCCTTCATGCAAACCTATGTGTTATGGTCTACTTTTGTTCCCTTCAACCCTGTAGAAGTTGCAAGGAAAAAGAATGGTTATCATTTCAATGGCAAACACTGATGGACAAACACCTCAATTCATGCACAGGTATGAATGATGGTCTTCATTTGTACACAGAGTGATTGAAATCCCTTAAACCAGGCAGAAATTGCAATGACAAGTGTGACAAATAAACTGACGGACAGACAGATGGACAATCTCCAATCTTCTTACACTTCTACTCATAACAGTTTGCCTTTATGCAAATTTTGAATGAAATGACAAACTATGTCAGAGGAACTTTGATGACAGAGTAAACATTATAGACAGAAAAGCCAAGATCTCCCTCCGAGCAAATCTGTACAGGATGGTCTATATTTCCCTATGACTGAAGTGCAATAAAAGAAAATCAGGCAACAGACTCTAAGATATTTTTATAAACAATAATCACCACCTTGCCAAACTAAAACTAACAATTTTAAAGCAAATTAAAGTAACAGTCCATCTAGTCCTATCCCCCTCTCCCCATTTTTAATGTGTAATGTACAAATTTATACACACTGAGACTATCTATCCAAAAATTATTTATATATCCCTAAACATAATAGTATAATTTATGAAGAAAAAACCCTTAAAACCTAACTGATAATGCCAGCTACAAATCATCACATGGTTTGGCTGCTGCTGCAATATAATTTTTCTAAATCAATATTTTTTTCCCAATGCTTCAGTTTTCTTAGTAGAACAGTTGGAAACATGGTCTCCAGGTAAGATTATTAAAAACAAACCACTACTGATATTTTCAGTGACGAAAACTGGCCTCAAAAGCCCTGCAAACTATCATAATAATTTTGTTATACTGTACAACAGATTAAGAGTTTGGTCCCAAAATCACATGAAGCTAGTACAAATGTTGAAACATGAAGGATACCTATCCAAGTAGATATTAAAGAAAATGAAGTTGATAAGGCAAATCAAATACATCCATTCTGTAATTTACTTTTTTGCTATTCCTTAACCTATCATTGTTGAGTACATGGTAAGCTTAGTGTTATGATGACTCTAACAGTATAAAACCAAAACATACCAAACCCATCATTAGACTGCAGTGTTCTTCATTTTTAGACACCACCATAAAAACCACCACATCAGAGTAATATCCTGTAATTGAATTGGTTTAGCTCATCTGAATGAAAAATCCTTACAATCTAATTCCAGAATGCAGAGAAAGCAAACACTTGCAATCAAACATTTGTCCTGTTTTCAATTGACAACAAAGATCAAGTTTTGGAAGCATCCCTGAAAGAATTCTTGCTAAATGTCAACACTTTCAGTTTAATGGACAATCGTTACTTTCTTAACAAGTTGTAATTCACTCAGTAAGTTCTAATATATCAACTAACCTTAGTTGTCATTTGCTCAGTAAGATCTAATATATCAACCAACCTTATAAGAGTTTAGACAATCATTTCTTCCTCAAGTTGTAATTCATTCTGTGAGGTCCAATATATTAACTAACCACATAAAAGTGTAAACAAATAAATGCATCATGGCCTACCACTGTACCAAGTTTCAATGGAATCTCTTTAACTGTGTGCAAGTATTTTCTTATAATAGTGGATGTTATATCTGAAATAACCTCCAGAATAGCAAGCCACAAAGCATGGCTATGTAAATTGGAAGAGTTCACCCCAAAATAATATGCATTAGAATTTTATTTACAAGATCAAACCTAACAATGTAATCTCCTGTTTGCCTGAGCAAGTCAGACCCCTTCAGAATAAATGAATTATGAAAGCTACGCTAAAAAGTCAAGCACAGGGGCATTTAGGCAGAAGCACAAAGGGGACAAACTGCAACCTTCAAAAAGAATATTTTGACTTTCTTAGCATTCAAATGCTATGAAGTTTCCAATCATCCCCAGATTTCAAATGCTCAAAAATTTCTAAAACATCTATAAGCATGGCCAGCAAACACAATACTGAAGTTCTGTTCTGGTGCTACATCCAACTACTACTCTTTTTGGCGGTAATTACGATATCTGACGAGCATTAACCCTTAAACGCCGACTGGACGATCACACGTCGACTAAAAATTGTCTGTTGGGTGCCGAGTGGGACGCATCGCACGCCGACTACAAAAGATTTCAACCTTCGTCAACTTTGACTCGACCAAAATGGTCGAAAAAACGCAATTGTAAGCTAAAACTCTTACATTCCAGTAATATTCAATCATTTACCTTCATTTTGCAACAAATTGGAAGTCTCTAGCACAATATTTCGATTTATGGTGAATTTAAAAAAACTTTTTCCTTACGCTCGCTGTAACTCGGCCGAAAAATTTCAGAAATTCTTTCGTCATTTTGTCGTAAGTTTTGCACTGTTTTGTATTAGCCATTACATAAAGTTTTATATATGAAAATGCGCAATTTCATGTAAAATACAGCAACATACAACCTATGGTTGTAGCTTTTATCAGTTTGGAAATATTTTCATATAAACCACGATAACTGCCAAAATTTCAACCTTCGGTCAACTTTGACTGACTAAATGGTAAAAAATCGCAATTGTAAGCTAAAACTCTTACATTCCAGGAATATTCAATCATTTACCTTCATTTTGCAACAAATTGGAAGTCTCTGGCACAATATTTCGATTTATGGTGAATTTAAAAAAACTTTTTCCACGTCCGCACCAGAAATTCTTTTCACGTTGTCGTAATGTTTGCACCGCTTTATATTAGTCGTTACGTAAAGTTTTATATATGGAAATGTGCGCAATTTCATGTAGAATACAACAGAAAATAACTCATGGTTGTAGCTTTTATCAGTGTTGAAATATTTTCATATAAATCACGATAACTGCCAAAATTTCAACCTTCGGTCAACTTTAACTCGACCAAAATGGTAAAAACGCAATTATAAGCTAAAACTCTTACATTCTATTAATATTCAATCATGTACCTTCATTTTGCAACAAACTGGAAGTCTCTAGCACAATATTTCGATTTATGGTGAATTTCTGAAAAAAAAAAAAAAAAAAAAAAAAAAAAATTTTCCTTACGCTCGCGCTGCGTAACTCGGCCGAACATCTCGAAATTCTTTCGTCACGTTGTCATAATGTTTGCATCGTTTTACGTTAGTCGTTACATAAACTTTTATATATGAAAATGTCCGCAATTTCATGCAGAATACAACGGAAAATAGCTCATGGTTGTAGCTTTTATCAGTTTTGAAATATTTTCACAAAAATCACGATAGCTGCCAAAATTTCAACCTTCGTCAACTTTAACTCGACCGAAATGGTCGAAAAAACGCAATTGTAAGCTAAAACTCTTACATTCTAGTAATATTCAATCATTTACCTTCATTTTGCAATAAATTGGAAGTCTCTAGCACAATATTTCGATTTATGGTGAATTTTTGAAAAAACATTTTCCTTACGTCCGCAGTAACTCGGCCGAACATCTCAGAAATTCTTTTCACACGTTGTCGTAATGTTTGCACCGTTTTATATTAGTCGTTACATAAAGTTTTATATATGACAATGTGCGCAATTTCATGTACAATACAACAGAAAATAACTCATGGTTGTAGCTTTTATCAGTTTTGAAATATTTTCATATAAATCACGATAAATAGAAAAAATTCTACTTTCGGTCAACTTTAACTCGACCGAAATGGTTGAAAACTGCAATTGTAAGCTAAAACACTTACAGTCTAGTAATATTCAATCAATTAGCTTCATTTTTCAACAAACGGGAAGTCTCTAGCACAATATTTTGATTTATGGTGAATTTTAAAAAAAATTATTTTTTTACGTCCAAGCGTTATTTAATTCATGCATCATTTTGTGATAATATTTTCTCTGTGTTGCTTTGATCGTTTTACAATTTGTTATACAGTGAACCCTCGCTACTTCGCGGTTCGACTATCGCGGATTCACGACTTCGCGGATTTTTTCCATTACGTATGTATATTATAAGAGGAAATATATAGCGGATTTTCCGAAATTTCAAAATAGTCGCGATATATGAAGACCCAAATATTTCATTAATTCCATTAATAATTATTAATATCTGCTAGTACTGTTGGTTCATTGCATTATGACATATAATTCAGTACAAAATGAAATTAAACAAAAAGATGCTTCACTGCATTATGGATTTTTCAGAAATATTCATCGAAAAATTAAAATGAAAAAGTACCGCCATATCGGCAGCCATATTGCGGAAAACAGCGATGTTTCATCATGTTACGCGGAGAAGAACGGCTTGCGCAGACCGATGCGCAAGGACTGGAAGCTTCGTGATATACCCACAGGCACTCGGACAAGGCACGTGAGTGGTACATAAGAGAATATCTTATCACTGTTGATGTTTCATCTTAAATCACTGTAAAATAATTAAAATCCGAATTTCATACGTAAGCAACTCAAGGATACTGTATACAGTCTCGTCCCAAGCTACTGTGCTGTACAGTACACACCATCTCTCTCTCTCTCTCTCTCTCTCTCTCTCTCTCTCTCTCTCTCTCTCTCTCTCTCTCTCTCTCTCTCTCTCTCTCTCTCTCTCTCTCTCAATGAAATATGAATTACTGTATCATAAACTTTTATGTACAGAATTAAAAATAATTTCATTGATAAATTTGTTTCTTTTAGCAACTAAAAATGATTTTCCTAATTCTTTCGTTAGTAGTGAGCAGCTTCAGTCAGCTGATTCTCAAAACGTAAACATTACAAATATGGGACGATCTTTTTTTATGCATATTACTGTGATAGGAGATCAAAATAGTAATACAGGCACTCGGACAAGGCACGTGAGTGGTACATAAGAGAATATCTTATCACTGTTGATGTTTCATCTTAAATCACTGTAAAAATAATTAAAATCCGAATTTCATACATAAGCAACTCAAGGATACTGTATACTCTCTCATCACCAGCTTGTCAAGACTTAGTCAAGACTTAGTCTAGTCTGTGCCCCAGTACACACTGTGCTGTACTCTACTCTCACCTCTCTCTCTCTCTCTCTCTCTCTCTCTCTCTCTCTCTCTCTCTCTCTCTCTCTCTCTCTCAATGAAATATGAATTACTGTATCATAATCTTTTATGTACAGAATTAAAAATAATTTCATTGATAAATTTGTTTCTTTGGCAACTAAAAATTATTTTCCTAATTCTTTCGTTAGTAGTGAGCAGCTTCAGTCAGCTGATTCTCAGAACGTAAACATTACAAATATGGGACGATCTTTTTTTTATGCATATTACTGTGATAGATCAAAATAGTAATACAGTGTTTAAGTGCATAGGAAGTGTTTATAACAGTGTGGGAAAGGCTATACAGTAAAGCCTTTAAATATATACCATGTATATACAGTATATGCCTCCCTAGGGAGGGGCCAATGCTACTTCACGGAATTTCACTTATCGCGGGGGGTTCTGGCCCCCATTATCCGCGATAGACGAGGGATCACTGTATACCAAAATCATCGCAATTTAGTGTACAATACAAAGAAAAAAAATAACCCGTTAGCTTTAACCGTTTTGCTCAGAGCGCGATTTGTATAAAATTATATATGAAAATGTTTTTTTGCGCTGTCATATATTTCAATATTTATATATGATGATATTTTTTTTTCATTTCTGATGGTTGCATACTCAACTTCAGGCAATGACAAAAAAAAGGAGCCAAAAATGAACTCTTAATCTTAAAAACTAAGCGTGCTGTGATTTAAAAAAATTTTTTCCGCTCAGGCGCTTAACTCCCTAACGCCGCCGCATATGGGAGACGTTTTTTTTGTAAATAGAGGCTCGTTTAAGGGTTAACATCCATCTGCATAGTTCTTGCCACTTAATTACTATATTGTAATTCCTGCCTCATTTTGCATATACTCAATAAATTTTATCAGCTTATAAGCAAGTTAATGGAATGGAATATGAAATTCATGCCAAAGGCCAAGCACTAAGACCTATGAGGTTATTCAGCAATGAATGGAATGGAATATAGAGTTTAGGCCAAAGGCACAGCACTGGGACCTATGACGTCATTCAGTGCTGGGAAGGAAATTGAGAGTAGGTAGGTTTGAAAGGTGCAACAAGAGGAAAACATTGCCGGTTGCACTATGAAATAATTGTTAGGAGAGGGTGGAAAGTAAGATGGAAGAAAGAGATTGTAAACGGATGTCCAAGCAGTCCCTGTTTGACGGCTGGGGTTCCAACCCTGGCCGAGCGCTGCTAACTGAAAATCGGAGATAATAATGCCAAAATCCCACCTAATGGCACTGTTAACAGGATATCAGCGCTGTTAACTGGAGATCAGCACCAAAACCCCCAATTAACGTCGCTGTTAACTGGAGACCAGAGCTGAAATCCCCACTTAACGGCACCTTTAACCAGAGAGAACACCGAAAATCCAGTTAACAACGTTGCTAGCCAAGTGCCGTAACATCAAAACACCATTAACTGATGCCACCGGTAAGCAGGGACTGCCTGTACAGTAAAAGGAACAAGAGTTGCTGCTAAGGACAGAAGGGGTGCTGTGAGCTGTAAAGAACTGGCTCTACCTCCCTACAGGGATCAGAAAGTTAATAACCCTGTTAACTTTCAAAATTCATATACATAGTTATAACAATTATAAATACTTAAATTCTCTGAACTACTGTACTTGTATTTTCTAGAATATTTTGATCTGTCAGTGTTATATCCTTTTACCTATATGTTTTTAAGAGAAAGAAACTAATGACATATTAAAGGAATGGCAGTGACTTTTTCCCAATATCATTCTCTTCCAACTACTGTAAACTTGTGTACAGTACTTATGGTGTAATGCATCTAGGCAATCAATCGCCTATAGCCACATCTTCAAAACAGTACTTCCTAATAAAAAAATATCTGACTCTACTTCAGGTAATTTTTCTTGAATACACAAAATAAGCAGTGTCAAACTTCCTCAACATATGAATGAACAATTACAAAAGCATTCACCTGGTAATTTTTCAATGTGCATGGCCATAGGACGTCCATCAAGGGTTATACCGTTGTAACGTTGCATTCCTCTGACTGCATCACCATACTGTTCGAAGATTATATGTGCAGATCCTAAAGACTTTCCATTGCGGTCAAAGTGAATGGCAGCTTCTTTGATTTCACCAAATTCAACAAATAACGTCTGAAAGATTTCCAAAACTACTATAAAATTGTGCTAAACAGTACAAAGTAATGGCTTTCTTAATGAACAAAAGGCATGTCATTGAAGGCTGCTGACATTTACTTTCATAATTAAAAGCTATTCAATATGTCTCATTTGTGAAAATTTCACACCAAAAAATTTAAAATAATTCAACATCATAAGCAATACGTAAATCATTGCAATACTTACATACATATCGGCTTCTGTAACTCCTGGATCCAGGTTACTTATAGTTAATTTGCCAGAGCTTTTCGAAAGAAACATAGGTCTCATGCCCATAAGAGGTGGCTTTGGTCCCATAAGAGGTGGTCTCTGGTTCCCTCCATAGCCCTGCTAAAGCAAAAACTTAGTCACATTGGTCCCTCAAACTTGTGGAAAGCAAGATTCTTAAAAAAACAGAGTGATCTCATAAAGGCTACAGTCTAAATGTATCTAATGAACACTGTTTGCATGTTACTAATAAGTAACAGGTGGGTGAGTAGTGGGGTACCACCTGCTCCTCTATTGCAGAACCTCACTTTTTCCTTTGGTATCAGGAACTATGTTGGGTTGGTTTAAGAAGGGAAAATGATGAAAAATTTCAGGTTTGTATATACAGTACAAGGAATATGCATTCTGCTTTAAAATAATTATTTTAATGATAAAATCAATTTTTATGTACTTACCATCCATCATTTGCTTTATCTGTGGCTACTTGGTGCAGGTTCAACAAGTTTTAAAATTGAAACAAACATTAACAAGCGAACGCTCCCAATAGCAGACACAATTGTCTCTCTCTCTTGGCTGGAAAAACATGGATCCTAACAGCTGGATCAGGAGAAGAGAGGGAAAAAATCCCCTGATCGAATACCATAGTCTTCCTAGCAGACGGCAAGGGAGACGAGAAAGGACTTTCAAAAAGGAGAATCTTTGGTCGAAACAGATAACTTGAAGGAAGGACTCTGAAATCTAAGCACAGCTAAACTAATTCCTTCAAACTGAGGGAATAGACTAAATTAAATATTCCTCTTCCTGAAAAGGAGGCAAAGGAGAATGCTGTGAGGAAGAGCATGGACAAAAGTAGCCCTAGAAATAAATGGGCTCACAATATCAAGAGCTTAAGTTCCCCTAATCCATTTGACAAAGAATGCAAGTCAAAAGCTCTCTCACTAATAGGACTCACAGACACCTTGCATGGATTCACTAAAGCTTTGGACTCCTAACGCCCGTGAGGAGTCGCAGACAAAAGTGCAGATTTGCAGACAACCGTTCAGACTCTCCGCTCACCACTTGGACTCAGTGGACTCGCTGCAGGCCATGAGGCACCTGCAGACTCGCAGACAAACGTGCGGACTCTAGCGGACTCGCCGCTGGCCTTTCGGACTTGTTTGGACTCCTAGACACCTATATGGATTTTCACTGTTTGTGGAAATGCATGGACTAAAGGGCAAAAACGAATATCTGGCACACTTAGCCAAAGCTTCAAAAAGTCCATAAAAAACCAAAAAAGAATGGGCATTGACATAACCGGCCTAGTCAGAAAAAACTTGGACCATCTGGTGATAAAACGGGAGAACCAGCACGAACGCGGACTCTGATAGCCTAACTACAGACTCAGGGCTGCAGGCATGAAGCTTGTCTGCTAGCAGGCATGACGACTTGCACGCATGGCAGCACTTACAACGGATCACGATCGGTTACTGGCTTGGACGAATCACTAGAATAACTGTGGGACAACATGGTCAAACACAAGATCCAGACCTATACAGTAATAACTGTCCTATGCGACCATGATCTAACTCTGTCCATGGAGGACTGAAAGCAAAGGCTGGAGACGGAGGGCACAATCCCTTGAACATCTTGGGATGTTAGTCCTCATCTGGAAACACCTGGGAATAGCAGGGCTGTTGGCAGGTGGAGCCGATGTGACAGGAATAGGTTGCGGCCGCAGATTGGCCAAAGGAACAAGGGGACACTGTCCCTGACAATGCACTGGACACATACGCAGCAAATGATTTAAAATAGTTACACAAAATTCAATTCCAGATTTAACTGAATCAACCTAATTGCATTAAATCTAGCCTACAACCCTGAGCTGAAATTTGGGTGTAGAGGGATTTATATCTCTAAAGAAGAAACTACACTCTTATCTCAAATTTCTTGACTATGTGTTAATTCTAATACACCTAGATTCAAGGCTGTTCTTTCACTCTCTACTAAGTCTATCTTTCTCTTCTAATTCAGCAATTTATTCTCTTTAATTCTCCCAAAGACAGATCCTTGCAAAGATCATGAAGGTTGTCAGAATCGTAAATCACCTCTTCATGATCAATGCAAGTTTGTGCATATGTATGTCAATTACTCAATTCGCAGGTCAATTACTCAATCTGGTCTTATAACCTACCTTACAAAATCTAACAGATTTTGATATGGAAGATAGAGAAGAAGAATCCCTATTGGCAATTACAAACCAAAACCATACAATCCAATCATTAACCCGGAAAACAAAAAAATTTTAGAGCACTCATCTACATGTCTGGCAGTGTTCTCCGACAAGAGACAAGTGATCAACCAAAACACTCACTGTCTTACCCCACCCCCTAAAGGGTGGGGGGGTAACTATTGGGAGCGTTTGCTCATTAATGATTGTTTCAATCTTAACACGTCAAACCTACGCCAAGTAATCGCAGATAAAGTTAATGATTGAGGGTAAGTTTCACCTCAAAAATATTTGTTTCCAACAAAATATAAATTACAAATAACTTGTATTTTTCCCGTATACAAGCAGGAGTCTGTTATGCAGGAGTATTCCTCAGCATGAGCTGGATATGGACATCAAAGCTTGGTAACAAGGTGGTTAATTAGTGGTAGACAAATGGCGTGCTGTATGACAGTACTTTTTCCTTCATTATCAGTGACTACATGGGGTGGTTGAAATGGAATTATGAAAAAGGCTCTGGTTTGTATACCCAAGATAATTCCAAATTTTCCAAAGTAATTTGTATCTTATCTAGGTAAACAAACCAGACCCTTTTGTAAGAGTGTCCCTCAGTACGAGTGGAATTAGTAACCAAGACGGTAATGAGGAAGTTAACGGGAGAGTAAGGGGAACCCACTTTGCCTGCCATCAACTATTTCCTATGGCATTAAAAGCCAAATGGGGTAGTCGAGGTTGATTGTAATGAAAACCTCTGGTTTGTACACCTATGGAAAAATACAGATTACTTTAAAAAATGTGACTTGCTCTTAATGGAATACAACCCATCAAATTTTATCAAGGAGACTCGCTGCTGAAGTGAGATGTTGTCTGAAGATACTGGAACCCCTTATGGCCTAAAATAGTGTGGGGCCACAGTGGGAAAGTGGAGTTTTTTGAGCAGGGGAAAATATAAAAGTGAAATACAAGCACGTATTCTATGATCCAAGCGATAGCCCACTTCTACAAGTTGATTATGATTATGGTAAGGTTTACTGGGTATTTTAAAATAACATTACATACAACGTAAATAAGGGCATGGTGACCTTGGCCTGTTATGGGGGGGGGACCCTTTGCACTAGGTTAGGTTAGGTTGCAACCCTATCACTTACTTTAAAATGCTCTAGGTTAGGTTAGGTGGGGGTTTAGGGGCAAAGCCACCCTCCTCCTCAAAGCCAGGTAAGAACCCAGAGGCCCTAAATTAAGTTGCTACCCAATTTACTTAAATTAACAGTGCCCAAGGTTATGTTAAATGGGCAGTGCTAGAAAGCCCAGCGCCCAAAAAAAAAAAAAAAAAAAAACAAGTCAAGTATGGACTAAGAGCCCTAGAGTAGGACAGGTTAAATACATATATGTATTTCACCCTGTGTTTTCCCCTATCCAATAAACCTACTTTCCTAGTGTGGTTCCTAATAAAGTATTTGTAAGATAAAGGGGAGGAGCGGGGCCAGGATCCCTAAAGCTACTAATTTACTACTGAAATGAATGTCATAAATGTTCATAGTAGACATTAAAACATAGGGACATAATCCTTTCAACTAAAAATATACCATGTAGTTACATTTGGAAGCACCTCAATAATATAAAGTGTAATTTGACAGTAAGATTATTTTGCATGAATTAAGCAAAACAAACACTGGAGAAAATTAATCATAATGTCTATCGGCTAAGTGCATTTCTTCAAAATAATCTCCATTTAAGCTAAATACACAGGATTTTTTGACAATTATCATGCTGACTCCATCTTGTACTGGTGAAACCATTTTCTCATTGATTCTTTGCAGGATGTCTTATAAAAAATGTATCTGTACAAGGCAACATGCTGGGGTTCAATCTGAACATGCTCTTGATTACAGTAGGCAACATTTTCCTATAGCATATACAGCAGAAGATATCATACGGTCAAAGATAACATAAGAATGCTTCCTTCAACAGTATTCTTTTGTTTACCTGACACCCTGTGGGACATTAAGTTGTCTAGCCGGAAAGAAATATGCAATTTTGGTATCTCTAGTCCATTTGGACCATTAAATAAAAGTTACAATCTTCTCTTGTGACTAAGTTGTATATCATGTAAGCACATAATCACTATTAATCCTCGATTTATTTTTTGGTAAACAGTGCAAGGCATTTGACCCTAAGTATGTTGCCTATGTTTGTAATCTAGAAGTATTTCATATAAATTTTGAAATCTCTATCCTTCTAGAATGTACTTTCATACCCCAAAAGAGGGCCATTACTGTTTATAATAAAATCTTTGAAATTTCTGAATCATAGGCTACAAAAACGCCTACCATTTCTCATATCCTTCACTAGGACAGGCATGTAGAGCATGATCCAATGACATGATGCTTACTACAAAGAGCATATTAAAATCTTGCAAAATTACCACTACACAGATACTTTTTGGGTATTTCAAAGGAGAGTCTGCACAGAGATACTGTTTATTAATGAAATTTTTTAACTGAACAATAAGGATGCAGCTAGGTGAGATAAATGGAAAAATTTACCAAAATAATCTTCTGTCTTTTATGTTTTTATGCTGAAAAGCTCTGCAGGATGCCATATTTGTTATCAGCCTCTCAGGGCCTAACATAAAAACAAACAGAAAGACGGTAAATTTCTCAAGGCATCTCACCCTTACTGCATCAGGATGCATTTTTTATATTCAGTCAAAAAATGCCATTCATATGCAGAACAGGCAGTCCCCAGTTTACGAAGGATTCCTTTCCTACGCCACGTCGTAAGCCAAAAAATTATCGAAAATCGCCAAATATCCAAAGAAAACATTACTTTTAATACTTTGGGTGCACTGAAAACGATGTAAGCTGGATTTTCATTGAGCTTTTCATAAAAAAAAACTCCAAATTTTTATTATACTGCCATTTTGGAACCATATTTCTTCCGTCGGATCGGCAATGTAAGAGTCGTAACCCTGGAACATGCGTCGTAAACCAGGAAATAATTTCTGATGAATATATTTGAAAAGCATTGTAACCTCGGAATGTCGTAAGCAGGACCCGTCGAAACCCATGGACTGCCTGTATCTCCAAGTTGAGTTCTTCCAAGGAATCACCCAATTTTTTAGGCTATGTTTAAATATTCATACCAGTGGGACTGGTGCTTAAATTTGACATTCATGTGAATAGCTCTAGTATTAAGGTAAAGCTGCAGACTACTGCCTCAGCCTGATTCCCACGAATCGCAGAATGGGATAGGCCTATTTACTGTCTTGTATTTTTTATGTTTATGATATTAACTGCCTTTAACCCTCACAGTCCTGGCTAAGATATATATTAAGCCAACACCTAGACTGGGCTAAATTTAAAGATGGCCAATTTAAAATAAAACATATTAATGGTAAAAGGAAGATATGCATATGCAAATGCTATACGAAAAAAATTCTAAAAAAATTTCAGTGCATTCCATGGGAAACTAAAAGTAAATATTCCCAGCCTTGTGTGGGGCAACTTTACCAAGACACTAGAGAAAAATATGCTAAGTTTACCAAGTGATATATATATATATTTTTTTTTTTATTCCGTAAAACTGTAATTACAGCTCACACATTATCATAACATAAAAGAACTAAAATCAGTGACAAATTCTGAGTATATTCATTTCAAAATATTTACGAGACATCATTGGATGTGAACTTTGGAAAACATTCCCCTTCGACATCTCAGGAAAACTGATCTCTCTCTTTCTCTCCTGTACCGACTAGCTATTACAGTTTGCTGTAAGAGTTGCAGTGAGTCATTTATGGCCTATGGAAGTTGTCTGAACACTTTTCCCACAAAATTCATTCAAACTGTGAGGCACGAAATGTTGATCATTAGAGGACAATACCTGGAATTTACCCTAAAGCAGTCATCTGATGATGCTCGCTCACAAAGGGTTAAGGTCATCCCCAAGGGACTGATACTAAGTGAAGACCTTTTTATATGTGCACAGGTTGTTCCCAAACTAGAGAAGAGCAGTAGTACTCTGCAGTTTGGGTAGAATGCAGAGTAGGGGTCATGAATTACTTGGGACACAGAGTCCAACATTAGGTTAGGTAAAAGCAAGGTAATTCTAAGCCGTAATTCCGCGGTGAGGTAGACTATGGCAACTGACGTTTTCCTATGTTATTTTACTTGCTTTACAAGAATTTAGAGTAATATTTTGTCAGCCAGCTGTAACTAATCTGTAATTGACCTTTGAAGACTACATGACGACAGGGCAGATCTAAGGGTATTTACTGGTTACAATTTTGACGTATAAGCTGTGGAGGGGGATGGGAGGGCTCGCCGTGGAATGCCAGCTTAGATCTACCAAAGATGCCGCTGAATTCCAGCTTAGATCTACCTAAGGGAAGTCTGGATAGATTACATATCCTCTGAAATGCCTACTTGGCCTAAGATAGCCCTTAAACCTCCGCCCACCCCCTCTACTCTGCATTCACTCCTGCAGTTTTGCCAAAATAAAATTTTGCCCTGTATATTTCTGAGGGTAAGCCTAGGGTATCCTTGTCAAGTGCATTCACATCATTCCACCTGCCACCACGTATTCTACTTGATTGGGATTCTATGCAACCAATGACTTTGTTTAAATCCCTGACACAACGCCCCCTCAAATACTTCAAAATGCTGAACTTCAAGTTAATAACCCCCCTGAACCAGGGAAACGGCCCTGGCTCTTGGCCCACGACGAGGAACGGCGAGCCAATGACGCTACAACCGACTTAAGCCTAGGGTACAACTACGTCATGGCCTACGACAGAAACTTCCATGGAAACCGTCCCGTAGATTTTATACGAAGTCAATGAACTCGCTAAAGCTACATAACAAGCGCCAAGCTCTCTGGCGGGCTCGAAAGCATCTTTACCTGCTGGAATGGTTTATTCTTCTGTCGGGGGTATTGTCTCTGGGGTTGCTGCTGCTGCTGCTGTTGTTGTTTCATGTTGTTTGTGTTGTTCCCGCCTTGGCCTCGTCTCGCATTGGTATTGAAAGCTTTCTTATTATTGTTATTCCCTTGCTGCTGCTGTGGGGGGCTCTTGACCTTGTTCGCCTTAATGACGTCTTCCAGGGACATATTCATCGCGGCGGCACCAAGCTTCGATTTCACGCCTGTGGTGGAGGAGGAGGACGACTCGAAGGTTATTCTCATGATACTTTTCACCTTACACACACTCCGAGCGAAGGAAGCCGCTATGCCGTACTGCTGCGCCTCGCGATGCTCTTCTCAGCCGTGCCTTTGCGGTGACGTCATACAGCTGCTGTCGTCTTTCCAAAAGCGCCGTCGGCGGAAACGTCATTTATCACGAAGATAAAAGCGGCCCATAAAAACAGCACGTACGCGTTACAACCATACATCTCAGATGAAAAGATACAAGAGTATCTGAAGTATGCTTCTGTATCCCCGCTCATTTTGCTGCGATACCATAGACGTTTCATTTATATAACTGCTAAAGATTCACATTCAGTCTGACACTTCTGCCAAAGATTTTTCATTATTGCATATATATATTCTGTTTTTTTCTTGTTTTCATCTTTGGACAGTAAGTAACTAAACAGAAGGAAGATCATGATTATGATATACGATGATTATTGTGTACGCTTGCTTCGTAGTGAATTTCATCATAAGACTAACATGAAATTCCATGTTTAATGTTTGCCTACAGATTCTTAATATAGTATTTGTCACAATTAGTTAGAAAGGTTATGTGCATAATATAAAGATGGAAATGTATATTAAAGAAAGTCATAAAGAAAACTTAAAATGAAAGCTTCATACTAATACTGTAAAAATTGCCAGATCAATACAAATTACCAAAGATAAATATGGAGACCAAATATTGAATTTAGTGAAAAGAGGAATCATCACCAACAAAATGTAGCCTTCACAAGGAAATATAAAATATAGGCACAATGAAATTGCTTGCTAACAGTAATCACAAGGTTAGACCTACAGTAGGCCTATCGACCTCAATAATGGTCTATCAAATTATTTAATGGAGAGATTACTTTGTTTGATTAACTGGTCAGACAAATTAATAATTAATAAACCACCACCGGAAAAGACAGGGTCCATCCTAATTGAGCTTCATCAGCTACTCATTCAATTTAGAACTGAATATAAAACATACGCTCTAACGCACACAGCGATAAAGACTTGTATAAACCTCAAAAAAAAAAAAAAGATCCCTTTAAGAAATGTACCACCTAAAGCACAAACAAATGTAGTTTCATGTCCAAATCACTGAATCTAAGATGCAAAAAAGATAATGGAAAACTTGTCTTTTGAATACAAGATACCTGTATTTATGGCATCAGCAAGCTGTCCTTCGAAAATAAGGTGATGTGAAATTTTATTGACATACAAAGGAAATATAAAATATATCTATTCAAAAACAGTTATGGCAGAGGAAAAAGTTATTCGAGGAAACTTGACATAAATGGAAAAATGTAGATAGTAACTACTAATGGCACACATGGAGGTCATGAGAAGCAACTCCAAAACCGAACAAGGATAATAAGGGTTAATTTGACACAAAAGTTTCACTCAGAAAAGGAGCGGAATAATGATATTCA
The DNA here is from genome assembly GCF_040412425.1 of Macrobrachium rosenbergii. Taxonomy (NCBI): domain Eukaryota; kingdom Metazoa; phylum Arthropoda; class Malacostraca; order Decapoda; family Palaemonidae; genus Macrobrachium; species Macrobrachium rosenbergii. The sequence continues at coordinate 44,693,392 of NC_089761.1, read as the reverse complement.
CGAAGGAGTTATTGTGATTCAACAGTGACCCCGAAAAGCGGTCTGGCAAACCGTACAGTAGGCCTTCTGAACTGATAATGATTCTCAAAATCATTCATAATTCACATTACTAATCACACATACTTGTAAGCCCGTGCACGTTTTACCTTCATCTTACCCAGTTTCATCATTAAAAACGCGCAACAGAAATTTAGAAGGGGTATTTCTTTGCAACGGCTCACTGTCTCGCTCTAGTCTGCTTGTGGCCGTGGTCGTGATCTCTCTCTCTCTCTCTCTCTCTCTCTCTCTCTCTCTCTCTCTCTCTGAGAGTGTTTTTTTATTTTTTCTTTCAACTGCCTTTTTGTTTGGTAAAAAAGAAAATAATTTTGGTGTTGATGCGATTTGTGTTTTCCAGCTAAGGTAATTGAACGACACTATTTACCTATCATTTCAGTATCACTAGAAGGTATTACTGTCTTTTTCGTGTTTTTATAATAGCTTTGGCCTCAGTGTTTTCTTTGTATTGTATGCATGATTATGAGAAGTAGTTTTTCCTCTACCAGTTTTTTGCTATCTTACTGTGCCTCATCTTACAATTATGATGTTTTTAATTGATACCTGGTTATTATTATCTGATTAACCTCAGTTTGAAAATTTTATCCATCCTTCCGTTCAATTAATCCGCACACCAATTATCTCTTATATTGGTCATAAGTTATATCATATAAAAGACTATTTCAGTTTCCACCAGGTTCCAGATGTGGACTTCCTTTGAACATGAGGGCGAGTTTATCCTTAATGTTGTGCGTTTTTTCAGTTATAATCCTACTGCAACAGTGGACGATAAACTTGGGAATAGTTCTTTCAATTAACTCTCCTTCGTTGTTATCTGAGATTAAGCTGGCCTTATGCCAGCCCGGGTTCTTGCTCCAGGAGCAACCTGTAAACCTTCCTTTAGAGTTTTCGGCCATTACCTTCAATCGCTTTCCTCCGCATTTTGGTGTATGTTTATCCTCTCCTTCATTCTGTTGACGAGTGAATTTTCTAGGTCATAGAAATTATTGTTTAATTGTTTAATTTCTCACGCACTCCTCTCTTCTCTTTATGGGTGTGGTTTCACTTTCCCAGAACAGTTCATGAGTATCTTCTTAACGGACAGTTCCCGTTTTCTATTAAACGTTTCATGTCTCCTGACTTGCTAATAGAGGATGCTTATGCGTATGCTGGTTTTATCTCTGCCAGGCAAAGACCAGATGGCTACATCAGTCTTCTTATCCCCAGCAGCATCTTGCCTTAGGGCAAAGTCTCTTGCTGGTGCAAAGCAGACTCGGTTTAAGCCAACCACGAGTGTACTGGCATTTCAAGGACTGCTTGCTATCTATGCTTGGTTGTCAAACTTTTTTTTCAGATTATTCCTTACTGAATGATGATGTTTTTGCAACATCTAGAAACGAGAGAATGGGTAAAGATTCCCAGTGTTTTTCTTATACTGTGTTGCATGTAGTTTGTATTTTATAACATACCTATTCTTCCTTATCATACAAATTTCTTCTCATGACCATCAAAACGGTTCCTTTTTCTAGTTACCTTTGCCCCCAAATTAATCATCAAATTCTTCTACTTCAATTCCTCCTTTCTGATTTAGGAGTTATTTTCTCTTTTGACTGTATATTGTCAAGTTGTTTTTTTTCTTTGTTCATCGAAATTCAACAAGACTTACTCTTCCTATTAGGATGTTTTGCTGTTATTTTTTATTTCCTCGATACTTTGCGTTATTGCCAGCTTTCATCTGCAAAAAAAAAAAATGCTGGAATTTTCGGAGATTCACTTTTCGTACCCGATATTCTCCTGGAGTTTTTTCCTGTAATTAAATATGTTATTAATATGATATGGAATGGGATTCCACTACATCCTCTCTGACTCCTGATTCCTGTCTGTCGGTGACCACTGAGTTTTGCTTTGTGCTTAATGAACACAGAGTAACTACTACTATTTCTATAACACTACCGCATATCTTACTTTATCAGTCTCTTATCATTTCCCCCTCCAAACAGAATCGAATGCACTTTAAAAATCTACTGATACGGCAAATGGGGCCCTTCTTCCTTCACAGAGCTCAGTGTATTGAGAATTGGTATGGTTGTCAATTGCGCTCTCTCTCTCTCTCTCTCTCTCTCTCTCTCTTACACTGTTTTAACTTGCTCTCTCTTACACTGTTTTAACTTGCTCACAGTTTCCCTTGCTGCTCTTTCTTCTCCAGTATTACATTAACGACTCGTTAACATTTGGATGTTTGCTCCTTTTCACTTCTATTGTTTTATGCGTTGCTGGGTCTTCTGAACTTGGTGGTCACTAAACGCTTCAGTTTTTCTCACAATTGTTTCATTCTGCCCCACATGGTTTTTTTTTTATCTTACCTTGTCACTTCATCGTATTTTAATTTGTGAGACTTTCAACATAACCACTATAATCTTCAGTTCCGGTGGAGCACTTACACAATTTCGCAACATTCAGTCTTCTTGGATGTCTTAAGTATTAGGTGATGTAAGAACAGATCTTAAAGACAATCTTAGCTTGAATATATAGTCTTGTACGAATATAATACAACCATGCAACAAACTCTTCGCTGACAAACCATGAACTTAGGTCGTGAGGAGAAATGCATATGATAAATGGGTCCCTTTTCCTTCTCAGAGCTCTCTCTCTCTCTCTCTCTCTCTCTCTCTCTCTCTCTCTCTCTCTCTCTCTCCTCTCTCCACGACACTGAATGGTTTTGTAATCATTATTTTCCCGGGATCACAACCGAAACGAATATTCTGTCAACGTCTTACACCAACCAGGAAAAAATTACTTGTTGTTCCACTGTTATGAAGGCGTCTGGAAAGAATGTTGTTTATCATACCATCAAGAAACCGAATTAGACTCTACGACAGATCCTAGCTTCTTCATTTCCGATAAACGATAACCGAATCTATACCAGTGATTAAGATATTGTAAACATAATATTCAACATATATACAATAATTGTAAACTCTCCAAACTGAATTACCAGGACTCGACTGGAAGTTGCCACGAGGTAAATAAAATTGACAGATTTGCCGAGAGGAAATATATTGTTATGACAACCAAACTAAAATAAATGAATAACTCAGGAAGCTAAAATCCTCTATGCTTGGATGCAGTCCGTCTAACGTCCACCCCTTATCAGTTTATGATTAGCAACTATAAACCAAACTTAACAACAGGGCGGAGTTACATTATGCATAAACTTTGAACCTTAAAGAAGAAGAAAAATAAGTCTTCTACGGCCGCTTATTTTTCTGTTATTATTTATTCTGAGACATTTCTCATCTGATTTGCTCCATGTTTATAGAATATTAAAAAGATCCTTGATAACCTCGTCCTAGACATCTGGAGAGAGAGAGAGAGAGAGAGAGAGAGAGAGAGAGAGAGAGAGAGAGAGAGAGAGAGAGAGAGAGAGAGAATCAGTTTTCTCATTACTTTTTAAATGATATCTCGGATATTATTCAAATGATGCCTAGGGTATTTTATCATAATGATTACTTGTCACCATTACATTTTAAGATGATGATTAGAGCATCTGTTATCAACCCCATATCTGCTAGCTTTAGTTTTTATATGATTTTTTCTTAAGGGGAAAATTACGCAATACGTCTGTTCCTGAGGGGTGCAAAATTACAGCCCAGTCTTCTGTCTACTAGAGCTCTGTTATGTCATGATACCAGAGAACTTCAAATCAATCAGTCAGCCAATTAAGATTTGCAACAGTACCAGGAACGAGCACAAAAGTAATAACAGCAGTGAGGGAAACAGAAAACTGAAGTTAGTGTTGGATTACACCAGGGGTCAGCATTAAGCCCATTTTTGTTTGTACTGGTCATGGATGTGTTGAATGAAGAGATCAGGAATGAAGTGCTGTGGGAGTTGTTGTACGCTGATGATCTGGTGATTACTGCTGCAGATGAGGAGGACCTTCAGAGAAGGGTTGGAGAGTGGCAGGAGTCTTTAGAGAGGGGGGTGGCTTAAGGGTGAATGTGAATAAAACAGAGGTTTTACTGAGCAGTAGGGAAGATAAAGACAGAACAGTAATACCAGAAAGATGAGGCTCGATTATAAAACAGGTGGAAAAGTTTAAATACTTAGGATCTACTTTAAGCCAAGAGGGAGGATGTGAGGCTGAAGTGGACAGTAGAATAAAAGCGGCGTGGAGGAAGTGGAGAGATGTGGCTGGAGTTGAATGTGGTAGGAAAATGCCAATCAAGCTAAAAGTCAAGATCTATAGCACAGTGATAAGACCAGTGTTAATGTATGGATCAGAAACATGGGCTCTAAGAAGAAAAGAGGAAGTAAAGCTTGAGAGAACAGAAATGAGAATGCTGAGGTGGATTATGGGAATATCGCTTCTTGAGAGATGGAAAAAAGTATACCTTGAGAATTGATTAAAATAAGAAGAACAGCAGGCTTAGCAACGGGACTAACAGATATCACAGAGGTCTAACTCTTCATCAGAGAGTCACCCAACAAAGAGCTCTTGAGAGATGGGATTGAGATGGTATGGGCATGTGTTTAAGGATGGATGACGAGGAGGGAGTGAAGAGGGCTTGGGAAGAACCTGTTAGAGGAAGAAGATCGAGAGGGGGACAGAGAATTAGATGGCGAGATAAAGTGAAGGAAGATATGGAGAGAAGATGTTTGGTGGAGGATGATGTCTCCGATAGAAGGCAGCGGAGAAGGAGCATCAGGCAACCGACCCCTTAACGTAGGGATAACGGCGGGAAAGAAGAAGAAGAGTACCAGGAATCTCGATACTTCACTTGCTTCTAGCAGTCAGACTGCTTGCAAGGAATCATCAGGTATTTGTTTATGTCCTTTACAACTAATTACTCACGTCCATGACAACCTGGTAATGGGCATGAGCCCACTCCTGCTCCAATTGATTTTAATGCTGGTTACAGTTTGGTTAGCCATAGGGCTCGGCTGTTTAGTGTGTGACGCTGGAGATTACAAAATTTAACAGCTTTTAAAAGAAAATGAAAACACCGGATTTACTTCTCATTAATTTACTTAAGTAATCACAATGAAATACGACCAATCACTTTATTACTCTTCATCGAATCACACAGGCAAAATATCAGTAAGCTTCAATGAGAGAGAGAGAGAGAGAGAGAGAGAGAGAGAGAGAGAGAGAGAGAGAGAGAGAGAGAGAGAGAGAGAGAAAAGGGTTCTGAAGAAATCCAACAAAACAATATATTAAAACCCTTTAACTTTAAAAAGAGAGTGCTGTTCATAATGCATTTGCATAAAAAGAAGAAATCAAAGCTGGCTGTAAGCAAAGGAGTTATGATTAGAGCATGATTAACTAACATAATTTACTGATGAGTGCTGGATATGGCAAGAATTCACAGGATATTGCTGAAAAAGAGCATCATTCAACGTCAATGATCCGAAAACATATCTAACCTGAAAATGAATGAATGAACAACTCAGAGGTTGTAACAACTGTAAAATGAATCCTTAAACTTATAACGATGACCCAAGTCCAGTCAGAAAGAAAGTCAAAGGATTCTAAAAGCAACAAACCTAAGGTTTTGTGAAAATGATTATTTACAGGATGACAGAAAATGCAAAGGATTCTAACTTGGACAACGCACAAGACATCATCTATGTTTCATAACAAGGCATGATGGGAGCCTATTAAGCAGTAGTATGTTTATAATATAATATCACTATCCAATCTATAGTATACAACAGCTTTTAGGAAAATGAACTCATTAGGCACATAGTATTAAAAAAATGAAACACTGGGAAATGAATAAAATACTTTTGAAATGCCAAGTCTACTCTGTGTAACTGCGCGATTTTTATCCAAATATTTATTACAGTCCGTGAAATTACTACCAGAGGCCCAAGTTGAAGTTCCCATTTTCTATTATGGACTTCCTGGGTTATTGGGTATAAAACTATCAACCTACCTGTATTTGCATTTGATAATATGTCAAAGCTCTCCGGTAAAAGCGGCCCAAACTCAGCTGAACGAAACTCCAAAGAGCATTAACAAGAGATGTACACAAATGTGTTTTACAAACTCTTGGGATGTTTAGATCTCGGTTAGTGTTCCGTGGGTTGTAATGTAAAGGATCGACGCTTCGCTGTCGAATCCAGGTCTAGACGGACTGGAAGTATGCAAACCAAAGAAAATGTCCACAAAGTATGGCAAATTGCACTAAATCTGTAGATACTTTTATTTTCCTTCTTTCTCAAACTAATTTTGTGGAAACAAGATTAGGGCAGATATACAAGAAAAAAATTTGTTACAGTAAACTTCCGTAAAAGGCACTGCTGATAAATACTGACCAGCACTGTCGACTTCCAATGCTGCATTCCTTAGTTCCCTTGACATTAAAGTTTCCTCTACTATCGTCACAATCATGAGTGCTAAGCTTCCATTTTAAATAATTGACTAAATAATATAACGTTATAAAAGGCATCTACCTATGTCTGGCTTGCAACTTTTGCCACATTTTTAATACCGTTCGTTTGTAACGCATATCCATTGTCGTAGGATTCTTTTCGTGAGCAGATGTTTATGTAACAACAGGTAGGCAAGTTTTATACCGTATCCCAGGAAATGCACGATAATACTTTCAACATACTTGCAACAAACGTCCTAAAATTTTCCATCGAATCATTAACTTAATAATCACGCTAAAATCAAGGATATTGCAAGGACTGTTTACACAAAGTTTTCCATCCTTTTAATTGTAACTTCAATGCAAAAACTTCCCACTAGACTAAATAAACCATACTAGCTTATTTCTAGCTCATTATAACCCGTATAGACTCACTGTAAATGTCAAAAGTTATGGCTTATTTTCAGGAGCAGCTGTTCCCAAAAGATGTCTGCTCGGTATCAAGAATTTACCTTGATAAGGGAATTCATCTGTATAAGCAATATTGCCGTGCCATGGTCTTAGGCGAACTTATAACAGTATTTACACAGATTACTTGAGTGGGAGTCTTATCCAAAAGCCAGTAAGATGAGTGAAAACAGTTTTAACTGGTACTGAACATTAAAATAAGTGCATATCACGTGATCAGTGAGTGAGCCAGCAAAGGGCACGTTAAATTACCACCTGGGATGGCAGCATAACGACAGTAATTCTTCATGAGTAATTTCCTCAGAGAAGGAAAAACTCGAAAGGTGACACAGATATTTTTCATTATTAAAACACATGATAATTTCAAGGAAAACAATAACATCAACAACTGCATAGGAGCTATTACAGAGGTACTGACTGCCTTAGACCTTACGATCGAAACAACCTACTACTACTAATCTCTGCTCAACCGCTGGTCGGCGGCGCCATCCGTTGTTTTAGTTTTACTGACGCCAGAACAGATACAGGATCGCGAAAGTCACAAGACCAGAACAGTACACTCTCAGAGCAAGTACAGAGCCAACGATTACTCTGATAATTGGATCTGCTGTTACACTAAGGAGCAGTTTAACCCGAGAAGGACTCCTGAATCGACATTGTTCAGCAGGAACCGAACTAAGGTCATTGCTGACCAAGTGCGTTAGGCGCCGTACTTTGCACTAAGCTTTTTTTGTGGACCACGCGACGCAAGCCCACCGAAAATGGTTTCCAGCGTTGATATGAGCCTAGAAGACATCATCAAAACGAACAAAATCAGGCCTGGCAATAGAAGAGGCGGTGGAAGTGGTGCTGGAAGGAGAGGAGCCCGACAAGGGCAGCGTGGTGGTGGCGGCGCTCCCGCTGTTCGTCGAAGTGCTAACCGTCCTGCCTCTGCCTCTGCCTCTGCCTCTGCCCCTTCCTCTTCCTCTTCCTCCAATCCTCCCAGGGTAAGGTTTTTCAAATATTCTTCGTAATTACACATATCCCTATTCAGTGAAATTCTGAGCCTGTTAGGTTTGCGGCCTTTGTTGGGCAACGTAGTCTATGCTGCGTTAGATACCGGAAACGCCAAGAATTTCCGATTACGCAATTCGTAGTTTGTAGGATTTTCCTGTGGTTTTATCTTTTGAAACCCCATGACATTTTTACCAGGAGGCAAATTACGGGGTCACCTGACCCTGCAAGCTATTTGCGCACATTTTGCTATGAACCATATTAGCCTGCTTGTATGGGTGGGTGGTGATGGCATGGGTTAGATTGGATTAATCTCTGTTGCTATAGGCCAGCCTGCATATTTTGGTTTTGCTTTAAGGCCTAAACAGGCCACATCCCCCAGAAATAGACCTATAAAGTTTGCAATTCTTGGCACCTCTACTGCTTTAGGCTACAGGATTACTTAAATATAATAAAAATAAACCATAGCCTATACATGGCTGATTTATTTTTTAGGGTATTTTATTTATTTATACCATAATTTAGGGAGACCATTTTCTTTGAAAACCATAGCTGAAAAGTTGCTGTTGAGCTTTATGCAAGTAGTCATATAAAACTGAGTAGCCTACCTTGATGTTGTAATAGTTTTGATTCCTAACAAAGCCCAGATTTGATGGTTTTCACCCAGTTTAGGTTGCTGAAGTTTTAAGTTTCAAGATGCTTGATTATTTAGTGTACCCACTTTGTAGCATGTCCACCATGTCCTCTGCCTGACTGCTGCTTTGAATAGGAAGATGCAAGGTTTTGTGTTGTTTAGTACATCTGCCATCTCTGTAACACCGGAAGAAATTAAAGTTATCCTGTTTGTCTACTTCAAGGCTTTTTAATTTAATGCAAATTGATTATCATTATTAACCATGTTACTGGTCATCAAGGTTAGAAAAGGGAAACAGGAAGCCTTGCTGGATATGGTTTTTACTCTTCCCTTTACCAATTACATTTGCAGGTGTGTATGTAAATAAATTTTAACCTGCTATAGAATCCCTTGCATATAAAATTACAAATATCTTAAAAAAAACCAGACTTACCAGTTATTTTCAAAGAGATTATTTCAGTATTCTTAGGCACCCAAGAACAAAACCCAACCCAACCTAACCTAAGGTTACAGGTCCCACCTGCCCTTGGGGTCTTGCCAAATTACTAGCTCCCAACTTTTGGTAAAATGTTTGGCATTGGTTTTTAAAAGGGTACAGTTGCAATCCATTACATAAAATTAAATTGGACTTTTGACAGAACATCAAAATTCAACCTAATTTCCAAATATTATAATAGACTATGGCCATATTATTGTCAGAGGCACCTAAGAACCTTGCATGCCATTGGTGCCTCTTCTTCATTGGTATATGGTACAACACTGTTTGGAATCTGGGGCCAAACAAGAGATCAGCTTGCCCATCATATCTCTTGTACAGAATTTCTTGAATACTGACCAAACATCCCTTTATAGTTGGAAAGTGCATTTTAATAAGGTAACTGAATTTTTTTTACCTCCAATCATAAATACAAACCATCCCCTGTTATGTAGTATTTATCACCTTGAGCTGGAAACAGTAAAAAACTTGGTAACAAGGTGGTGGGAAACCCCTCCCCTCACCTTCCATAAGCCAAAACTGTTAAGATTTCTTGCTGCCGAGTATATCCAGAGGTGACCCCTTGACTTATACCTGGACAGTCACAGACGTGGCCTTTCTCGTGTGCTGGGTAATGTTCAAGACCATTTACAATCTATTATCATCCAGTATATGCACTTAAGTTTTTCTAGATAGGTCGGCATAGCCAGCATAGCTGATTCTCCAAGTAGCTCTAGACCTGAGGGTTAGAGGAGAGGATCATCCTAGGTATCCTTCAGTGCCCTTGGATTGTGACTTAGGATCTGGGGTAGTCAGTTCATGGCACTCATTGTAATGGTCTTCTGAGCAAGGGCAGAGTTAGGTAGAGGATTGTCCTCAGGCAGTTGGATGGACTTTTTCCATGTCTAAGGGCTCAGTTATGAATACAGTAATCCAGGGAAGTGATCAGTTGGCACTTGGCGTGCTCCATTGAGTGCACTTTTGATTCATCCCAAAGGCCACACTGTTTCTGCTTGTTAGATATTCTAGAATTGATCAGTTTTCTAATATTTGGATCAGAGAAGCACACACCCCTCCAGTTTCTTCTGGAAACTGCATCCCTTGTTTTTGATGTGCAAGTGGAAATAATATGGCCCAGAAGATGCAGACCCACTTGCCTCCTTACAGGTGGACATGTTAGTCACTGGGCTGATGGATAATCTCCCTTTGGAATGCCTTTGTACAGAAGTGATGTCTTGCTTGACTGCTTAAGTAGGGGTCATGGTATTGGTTGCAATGGCTTCATTCAAAGCATTGTGTTGTTGGAATTGTGGCTTGACACTCAGATTTTCCCCCCACTCTGGTGTGTCCTTCTAAAGAATAAGTGAAATTTAGGGAGAGGTTGTGTTGTTGGGAGGATGTTGACCTTCCTTTCACTTAAGTCTGATTCTGGTATTGAGACCAGTGATCCCTGGTTTTGAGATTGAAATAGTATAAATCCCAATTAGCTCTTATTCAAGTTCCCAGAGTGTGCTACTCATTGAAGCAGAAACATGGTCAGTTAAAAATGAAAATGGAGGTAATTTTGAAAAGACATGACCAGAATATTAGGTTCATGGCTAATATTTTGGGAAAATCACACTACAGATGAATTGGTGGAGAGATATGGTATCAAGACACTGGAAAAAGAGAGACTTGAGAGGGTATGGACAAGTGATGAGAAGGGATGAGGAACAACAGTTGGTTAGGAAAGCAGTAGATATTGAAGCAGCAGTGATGAAGAGCTGTTGGGAGTGCCTAGAAAATTATGGAAAAATGAGATGGATGGAGACCTAGATAGGGAGTTCAGGCAAAAGAGCACAAGACAGAAGAGGATGGGTAACTGACTTCATTTCCTAACTCAGTGGAAAGAAAAGTTGATGGGTAAATGTTTACGATATAAACTGGTTTATTATTTCAGAGGTCAACTTAAATATTTAAGTAGAGTACAGTACGTAGCCTATATGTAAGAATGGAATTATTTTTTTCAATCCATTTTTTTTATTTCTATCATTGTAATTACTGTTTGGTTGTCTGTTCTGTGTGCATGTCATTTTATGTTGCAGTTTAAACCATAGTAAAAGTTCCTCACCAGTGAATTTTTCTTAATGTTCTGATTTTTCTCCATTACGGTATTTCTATTTACTGCTAATAAGAATACAAAAACTTCATAATCATTTCAATTTTTATCCACAGGGAAATATTGATGGCAAATGGAGTCACGACTTGTTTCAAGGACCAGCCCCGAGGTCAGGCCCTGCAAGATTAGTTCTCTCCAACTTAGACTTCGGCGTGTCAGATACTGATATTCATGTACGTTACAAGTGTTTGGTTTGTAGCAAATAGTTCTCAAAATTTTCTCTCATGGGGAATTGCTGCCTCCAGTGTGCCCTGTGTAGCATACAAAGAACTGTGTTAGAAGTTCTTTGCTCTGCCCCTTGGGTCACTGGCTCCATCATATTTTACCTTATTACAGATCCATTTGCATATAAGTCTAGAAATGTAAGTCAGATCTAGTTAACCATTTCATATTGTAGCAGTGCAAAGAATCATGGGAGTATTGGATGTTAATAAAAATTTAATAAACTTGTTGAAAATAAATTTTTTAAAATGAAATTACTCAGAATGTAATGCATCATTACTGTGCTTATATTTTTGTGTAGATCAATTCATGAATTACACCAATATTTTTTAATGATGCTTTGTATTTAACAATCCAAGAACCAGTCTGTAGTACAACAAACAAGAGAGAGATAGTGATGTGACTTTTTGTTGCTGTTTAATTAATTTAATTAACATTGAAATTGAATAAAAATTTATTTACAGGAGCTTTTTTCGGAGTTTGGCCCCCTCAGAAGTGCAGCCATTCACTATGACAGATCAGGCAGAAGTCTGGGAACAGGACATGTCAATTTTGATCGTCATTCAGATGCTGTTAGAGCTCAGCGTAAATACAATGGCGTGCGTTTGGATGGGCGCACCATGAAAATAACTATTGAGGGTGGCACAGAGGGTGGTGCTAAGAGAAATGGGGTAGGCCCTGTAAAGAGACTAGGACAAGGACCCCGATCTTTCGGAGGTGGATCCCGACTATCTGGTGGTAAATATATTGTGTGTTCATTTATAAATACTGTACTTGTACCCTGTTTGCATTAACATACATAAAAATTAAGTTTGCCAGGCCCTGGGTTGCTAGTTGGCTACTGTAAATGGTGGAGGATTATCTGGTTAGGTTATGAATTTTTTTTTTTATTTTGCCAGATGTTAGAGGTTTATGAATCATTATGATTCATAGGAAAGTGTTTTCATTCATTTGTTGGCATTTTAGGTATGCTAAGATTCTGAGCATTATATATTTCCAAAGTTCATGTTCATTTTCATAATGTGTTATAAAATGCTTCACAGCAGCATAAATATTTTATGGGAAACTTTTTTGAATAAAGGGACCAAAATAACATGAAATGCATTTTGAGGTCTCAGCACAATAATAATGGATAAATTTTTTTCTGCAAAGATTTGAGAGTTAGTTTGTAATAATTTGATACAATTACCTCTCGACTTTCAACTCAATAAATTGAGGTGTTAGAATGTTGCACAGTTTGGTGCTTTGGCAGCTTCCCTATTGGGGCTAATACCTATTGGTGCCTTGCATTATACTCTGTGGTTGATACTGAATGCTCTCTGCTATGCCATTTTGACTCCCAGCTCAACTCCTTATTTGTATTGTCCTTTACTTTTGCTTTCTACCTGATGGCACTTAGTTGTCCAGTGTGATTTTACCTACTCCAACATTCACCTTTTAAGGACACACCTGAGGTCAAGCAGAAATTTGTTCTGGGTAAACTTTAATAATGGTAGTATCATTAGCTTAGACTTTAGCACATAAGCGGTGATGCATTTACTAGGCTGCCTTAATTTGTATTCATGTGTGTAAACTTAATTTGAAATTGAAATTATGTCCCTGACTGAGTGTATCAGTATGTTGACATATTTGAGATCATACAGTATGTACCCCTGACTGCTATGGTGTAATAGTTTGCTTTTATACACAATGTTCATTTCCAGGTAATGCAGGTAACAGAATTAGCAGAGGGGGTCGCGGAAGACGAAGAGGGACAGGAGGCCGTGACAAGGCCAAAGTACCCACAGCTGAAGAATTAGATGCAGAGCTTGATGCTTATGTCAACCAGGTCACCAAGTAAGGTAATGTGAAGTAGATATTGTAGCTTTTGTTAATGTGGGTGCTAGAAGGGATTGCTGAGCTCTCAGTACTTTACATGTAAAAGTGTCACCAGGTTGTTATTTGTTTAGCTCTGTATTGTTTAACCAGTGGTTTGTTGGTATGCTTTTGATTTGGGCTATGTAAGCAGTAAATATAAATAAAAGATTTATTATGTTCAGTATATTTGGCACTGACATTGTACATTATTTATATAATTATACTGATGTAATTCTCTTTTTGTGCAATGTGTGTTGAAAAGGGAGTTTCCTGATTTCTTCCACTGAAAGAACTTGAATTGAATGTTACATAATAAATGTGGAGATGCAAATGACAAGAAAATATGTTGCAGTAATAGTGGACAAACAAGCTAAACTCCAGTTTCTATTGAAATGAAATAGCAAAAATTTTGAAGGATTTTCTTAAAATATAATACAGTGGTAGCATTTTACACTAATATTTAACCATTTAGTTGCCATGTATTTAGCTGTTGCATATGGCCCTTATCTGAATTTTCTTTTTCATTAGTTTCATTTTGCTCCTTTTGCAATGCTGTAAGTTTTGCATGCTGGGTTTTTACAGTTTATCTTTTTTTTTTCCTCCTTTCCAATACAGTACTTTTTTTCTTTTCAAATAATGAGGCAATTTTTGGCATCTTCTTGTATAATTTTACAAATATCTTCTGTCATGCTGTAGCAAAAGTACTTGGTGCCAGATAACTTGAAGAATCTGTGTTGTGCAGCCCCAGAGAGGGTGTTTGTTAGAATGCCAAGGGAAGTAGAACTTGAAGTGAAGCAGATGTGTTGTGCAGCCCCAGAGAGGGCATTTGTTAGAATACCAAGAGAAGCTAATCCTTCCAGAAGAAGCGTTGAGATTCGATTTAGTTGAAGAACCAATTTTTCCTAAGAAATAACTGAAAAAGGATTAATCCCAACCTTGCCTTATTATTATGAAACATTACACAAATTACAATTAAATAAGTTCAGTGTTAAATAACTTACCATATTAGAAGCACTTTTTACATTTTTAATTGCATACTATATAAAAAAAAATTGGCTTATGACCAATGCAGCTGTATTACCGATGGTAGACCCAGTGCCACAGGCTAGGCTAGGTAGCCTATAGGCACTACCAGAATGTACTGTAACAGGTATACACAAAAACTGTTGTTAATAATAATAACATTGAAAAACAAGCCTGATTATTACAGTAAATTAATAATACAGTATTAAAAACAATCTGAATTACTGTATGTCTGTTATCATAAAATTAAGAAAAATTTCCAAAGTTACGTCGGCACTCAGCAGCTTGTGGCATGAGCGGATGTAAACAAACCAAAGCACCATCCTAGTGGCGTATTGCGGTACTAATTACGTAAACAGCAGCAGCAGCGTGTGTGGGCTTTATACGCTTTTAAATACAATTGGGAAGAATGCCACCAACAATGCCAACTAGCAGCGGCTGACCAAACACTTTTGTTTACAAACATCATATGATTCATCGGGTCGGATTCCAGTTTGTTGTTTGAGCTCTTGACGCAAAATTTACTCGACATTTCGTGTCAAAATCCAATTATGTCAAGTTCTGGTATGATCGAGGCTGGGGTTCTACTGTAGTGTTTTGGTGTTTAAGGAAAAGTTAAGTTTTGAAGATTAGAATGGTTTAAATGATGTATAAAAGAATTTAGACATGTTTCCAAAAAGAAATGTTTGAAGTGGAATTGATTGTAGATGTATTGAGTGAAGAGATTAGGAGTGAAAATCTGTGGGAATGCTGATGATCTCTTGATTAAGGCAGGGACTGAAGAAGAATTGCAGATTGGGCAGGAGCCTACTGAATTGGATGGTATGAAGATAAAAGTGGTTGAAAGTGAGGTTATGGTGTCCAGCAAGCAGGGAAGGATTGGTTTTATTTGTACAAGATAGAAGAGGTCTAGATTTAAAAGGGACAGAAAATTTCAAATATTGTACTGAGAATTGGCTTTAAGCCAGGAGGGAGGGTGGAAGCCAAGTTTGAAAGTAGGATAAAAAGTTTTGGGGGAATTGGAGGAAAGTGGCAGGGATAGTGTGTGATAAAAGAGAGCCATATAAACCAAAACCAAAGATCTATTGCACTTAAGACCATTGATGGTCTTTGGTTTAGAAACATGGCATTTAGGAGGAAGGAGAAACAGAAGCTGGAGCGAATAGAAGATGCTCAGGTGCATAATGGAGATCTTGTTGGATGAGGGGCTGGAAAATGAAGTAAGTAGAATTGCCAGGTTGGTCAAGGTTGCTTACTCCATTCAAGTAGGTGTGCCAGGACGTAAAGATTGGTATGGGTATGTGTTAAGGAAGAGTGAGGAGCAAGTACTGATGAGGGTGCGGGTGGTTGAGAGGGAGGCAAAGGATTAGATGGTGTGATGAAGTGAAAGAGGATTTGAAGGTACTTTCAAAAGTAGTAGTTGGATAAATGCATTATGGCAGCTGACCTAATAGAATGGGGGTGGCAGTGGGAGTGAATAACAACGTGAATTTAAGAATAAAAAAAATTCGGTGAAATAATTTCAGTGGTGTGAGGTCGTATATGTATTATGTAGGTTGAAGTAAGTGTGCTCTGTTATACTAATGATTTCATTCAATCCCTACAGATGATGAATAGTCTGTCGTAAGAAGAATTGACTTAATGTGGGGGCGTGCAAGTATAGAGAGAGAGAGGTTGGTCTGTGCAGAGTCCACACATACCATGTAATGTTACAGTAAATTTTTCCTATTTTTGTGATATTGAATATTTTTACTTTCAAGAAACCTAAATGTGTTTTATTGTATTTTGAAAATTCTGACTTATGTTTAATTTTTTGTACTACTATATCTGGTACATGTTGTAATTACTTTTTCATCCTGAAGTACAATTAAGTTCGTAGAAAATCACAAATTAAATTTTTGTTAATAAAATAAGAGTAATTTTTCCTCTTTTTGTAACCTTTCTTTGTTCAGGAGATTATTGTACAGGAAAGCTGGTCAATCTGTTCTGTTTTAAATAGTTCCAGTATTCACAACTAACACGTCACTTTTTTATAGTATTTTGCTTACAACAAACCTAAATGTTTTGAAAGTTATGGGATATCTACATTTAACCTTTACCAGTGTATTCAAGTGCATGGTGGAATTACTGTTACCATCTTTAAGCATCTTTAAGCATAAATGTGTAAAATCCCAGATTTCTGTTTTCCAATAAAACATACTGTAGTAAAATTGCTTTAAAAAGCAAAGGAGATCTCTGGGCATTTGAAGGCTATCAATCTGTTTCTCTTCATAATGGTGCCTAGCTATATATATCTCGTCAAAAAGATAAGCACTCACTCACTACATGATTTAAGAATTTTCTCCCAGACACTTTAAAATCTCCATTAGTTTGTTCCTTGCTGCTAGTGTTTTAAACAATTGATGTCTATTGTATTAAGTGTGTTTGTGCTCAATGTTTTCTTACAGAATTATAGGTTAGTTTACTGCAATCCCTGACTCTATATATGGTGACATTTGGAGAGGTCGGTGTGTTTTATTTACTACAGTATTCTGATTATGATTCCTGGAACTTGAACTGAAAGGTTGGTAAATTTCCCAACTTGAGCTTGCAATCCCAGTTAAATGTGCAGCAGTTAGTGTCCTTGAATTCAGCTTTTTTTGTTCTTGCTATGCACCAAATGAGTTTTTCAGTAAGTATCATTATTTTTACTTTAGGAATGAAATATTTGGAAAAATAAAACTGTTTGGAAGATGCCTGCTGCTTACTTGCAAACAAGTTGCTGTACGAAGACCTTGGGTCAAATGAATAATCCATTTGCAAGGGATTCGCAGAATTCATTTTGTAAAAAGAGGGATTATTCCTCAACATGGAAGAAGGAAAATTAGTGAACTCAACATTTATGGAAATTCATATGGCTTGATCTTTTGAGGTAGCAATAGCTTCTCTCTCTCACCTTTGCTAATTTACAAAGAATTTTTTTGGGACTTGCTCGACTCTAGCCATTTATATTCTTGACTAGTTTTTAAAGTGGAAGAAGTATCTAGATAACATTTTTGCAGTGATAGAATATCCCTTGTGGTTGGTGGATGAATTTTTGGCTTGAAATTTATCCATCAGTGATGATTTGGAAAGGAGCAAGTTCTCAGACAACAGTTACTTACAAAAACTGTTGTTGAGGACGTCTGTAAAGAAAGACCAACCAATCAATGAATGCAAATATATGCAGTCAGGGATTTTATTTTAGGGCTTTGAAATAATGTGAACTCAAGCTACGCAGTATTGAAATCAGTTTTGTTTCCAATTTTTTTCAAGAATTCAGGTCTGAAGAATTTTTTAGGAAAGTATTCACTAAGAAAACACATATTACAGCATAAGAGAAAGACTAACGGATCGTGTTAGACTCCCTTGGGTTCATTGAGTTTGAAAAGGTGTGCCAAATTTTTAACTACAGCATAAGTGAAAGACTAACGAATCTTGTTAAACTCCCTTGGGTTCATTGAGTTTGAAAAGGTGTGCCAAATTTTTAACTGAGTTTAGCTATTTGTTTTTCCACATCATGATACCATAACAGAAACTCCAGCTACAACTGAAAACTTTTTCGTAGAACGTTCATTTTTGTGTTAAAATATCAATAAGTTTCATGTCAAAGAAATGAAGATTTGCAAACAACACAGAGCTATCACTCAGAATGAGGAAGCAACGGTAGTTATCGAATGGATTCTTAAAATATCAAAACATACAAAAGTAATGAAATGAAAATCAGGAGATTGATGGAGGGTGATCTTTTGGATGTCATAACGCCACCTGTGCAAGTAAGTTCCTTACTAAATTAAGAAATTAATTAAATATTGGGGCGATCCCAAGAGATCCTGTGTAAACTGACCAGTAGGGAATGAGAAGTAAAGAATTAAAAAGAAAAGTAATGAAAAACATTTAAGAAAATAATAAAGTCAGACTAATGTCAATCTGCTCAATAAAAATGTATTTGGACATGAAGTTCCAACAATTCAACCAGGAAAATCATTCCATGATTTCATTACAGTTGAAAGAATTCTAGAAAACCTCCGTCTTTTGTATGGGATTATTTAGTGATAGCTATTCTGGTTGTTGAAGCTTGGCATCAAGATACATTGTAAACTAGCAACAATGGGTGAGGGCACCAAGCTATGCACTCAGTTGGGTGGTGTCACCTTTACTTTGGCCAGCTTACTGTCTAGATGTACTGGGGCTGCTGCTGAAGCTGTTTTGCTAATTATTTCTTTGAGTGGTTGACAGCTGTGAATTATTTACGGACTATTCCTGTGATTGGAATGATGGTGCCTGATAATTTTCCTTGTAAGGAGTCTAAGATGTGTTCAAGTGTGTGCGAGATTCATGTCTGTTTGCCCTTGACCTTCATTCCTTGTGCAGAGACCAAGCTACGTTGAGTGTGTGCCTTGGTTGCCTGCCCATGGTAGAAATGTGGTTGGAGGAGGAGGAAGGTGAAGAAGATTCTGTTGGTGTCTTCCAAGGGCAGTACCCTGTTGGTATGACCCCTTCCCCTTACTGTGCCTGCTTCTAACCTTACCACTCCTACCGGGATGGTGTCCACTCATCTCCCAGTACTTGGGATGTAGAGGGAATACACAGACCAAATGACCAAGCAGTTCACCCTGTGCATGGCGCTGTTGTGGGGGAGTGTGCCTTCCACCTTCCCACTCCCGCCTATCTTCCCACCCTCTAATGGCTCAATTCTGAGACATCCCCAAGAGACAAACAAGATGCTAAAGGCACTGTGGCCTTACATGGGAGTTCAGGAGACCCTTCCAAAAATAGCTGGTTTGAGTCCAAGATTCTCCACACAGGTCAGTGTTTAAGGATCTCATTGCTTTGGCCATGACTTCCCCTCATAACTGCAACTATTGTGATGACTACTGTTAATGTTGTTCTTGCTGCTGCTACTGTAGTTGCTCTGGCGGCTCCTGCTTCTGCACCTTTGGCAGTGGCCTTGGAGGATGTGGGAAAGGATGGAGAGATCTGTATTCTGATAAGGTTGAGGATCCCCCTTCTGTGCTTTTTCTTCCTTCTCCTTGGACCAATACCCCTCTGCAGAGAGTGGTGGCAATCTCAGCATTTGTCTGTTGGAGCAGGTGATGGTGGGCAGTAGCATATGGGTGGTTCATTTCACAAGTCTGCCCATGTATGATCCTCAATGTTTAACTCCTGTCATTCCCAGTCACTTGTATGCACTTCTTTGGAGAAGACTGACCTTTACACTTCAATTGCTCATATTTCTTCAGAAGTACTGCAGCTATCATGGTATGTCCAGGAATATGCTTGCGATCTGGCCCCAGATAACTGTGGGTATGGTCATCATCCTGTGTAAAACTGGGTCAGTGTGTGTGTGTGTGTGTGTTGCCTCATGCACTACTCAGTGCTACCCCAGCCCATGCTCTGCTCTCATCTACCCTGCATCATGTACCACTCAGTGCAGGGCTGCATGGAACAGACAGTGCAGGCTCCCACTTGCCTTGTTTGGGTAGCAGGTCCAATCTGGCTGGTTATGTTCTCATGTCGAGGCACAAGGGTGGTGTCTTCCAATTGTGACATGGTGCCCAGAAACCCTTACTGGGACTCTTCTTGATCTCCCCAGGTGAGCCAAGGTTTGGCTGTCATGTCTCTCTCTGCTTCAGCAAAGAACAGCTCTTCCTGTTGCAAATATTGTTGTACCAGGCAGTCCTTTGCCCATGGAACTAATGCAGGTTAAATTAGAGAGGCACTTTTGTGGGGTCAGTGAGCTCCTTTGTTAGCACAAAAGTCTTGGGGATGAGAGAAAGGGGAAGGAGGCTACAGGAGCTGGTGATCCCTTCTCCCATTACTGCAAGTTGGGGGATGCCTGGTACCCCATGGGGCAATGTGGGAGCAATATGGAGCCAAACCTTGAGTGGTACTTTTAAATACCCATCCAACTGGACTCTCAAGGTGTCTTTGTCTGCAATTGGACAGTCTATCGCTTTAAAGTGCTTTGCTATTAACTAGCAATTGCCCCACATGTTCACACCTTTGTTCATGCTGAGTCAGTTTGGGCTCATTGCTTTGGGATCTGTCTATTTTGACAATTATCTTGGTGATTGCCTGATCCTGGTGTCCTCCAAGATGGACTTCCTACGGGATTGGAATCATATTTTCTCATCCTGTTACAATTTGGGAAATGTGATAAACAACGAGAAATCTGAAGTACCTGATTATGTTGATCAATGTAGACAATCAGTAGTTTCAGGGAGGCACCAGTGTAGTTCTATTCTAATAAGAACAACCAACCTGATTTTGACAAGTCCTCTTCATTCACCTGCTGTAATAGGAGAAACTTGTACCTCATTTTTATATCCACATGCATTTACTTCAGTGGTGCCTGAGGCAACGCTAGTCGTCTGCCATCAATTCTACAAAACTCCATGTTTAGTTGGTTGGAGAAGTAAGAGAGGATCTCTCTTGGTAGCAAGATGAAGGGAACCTTCTGGTAGAACTCCCCTCACCAAAGATGCTTTTGTTTTTGGATGAATCAAAGGATAGGTGGCGAGTACACATGAAAAAGTTCTTCTGTCTCAGCTGCTGAGACTTTGGAGAATTCTCACCTGCAAATCAATGATCTCAAAATGGCCAAAGTGCTCTGAGCACTACAAGCATTCCAAAATCAGTTGATGGGACACTTATTGGTGCCGATGAATGATAACACTACCACGGTGTCGTACGTCAGCGGACAGGGAGGTATGGTCTCCCTTCCTCCTTACATGTTTGCGAGGCAGGTGTGCAAGTAGAAAGCTTGCTATGCTGTTGAGCTATCAGCCCGATACATCCTGGGCCAGTGGAATGTGTTGGCCAACCATCTCAGTCACCATGGGCAGGTTGTGGAAATAGTGGTCTCTGCACCAGCATGTAGCAAAGAAGCTTTTTGAAGTTTGGGGAATTTCATTGTTGAACCTGTTTTCAAGCAGTTAAACACAAAGCTCCGAATGTGCTCCTTGTCAGAGCTGAACCCTTGGGTTATGTTGGAAGATGCCTTTGCCTTTCAACTATTTTGCCTGATCTGCCCAGTGATCAGCAAAGTGCTGGTCACTCCCAGTCTCAGAACGACCCTAGTGGCCACAAGCCAAATAACATCCAAATTTGCTGTCCCTTTCTTATAGAGATGTCTGTACTATCAGGAAATCTAGGGCAGGTGTTTATCAGGCAAAGCCGGGTATTTTCTGTGTGGTGTCACCAAAGGAGGTATCTGTCCCGTTGGAGCCACTATTCAGCAGATCATAGTTTCCTGTCTACCTCTGGCATTTTCTCTAACACTAAATTCCAAAAGAAAATTTTCTACAATTCCAAGATAGATAATTGTATTATTGTATTAACACTTCAGTTGCATTTTATTCATAAGTTTGTCAAATGTTGTGATTTTCCATGTGGTTTAGCAGTGGCAATGACTCAAAGTGGTTTAATAACAACATTATGGCATGTTATTCTGAGATACTTATTCCTCAATTATACAGTATTATTGCCAGGGTGTTATGAATTTGTTAGTAATGTTTTTTCATACTTAATACTTGAAAGGAATACAATGTCAGGTGTACAGTTAATAACAGACACATGTATATATATATATATATATATATATATATATATATATATATATATATATATATATATATATATATATATATATAAAAAATCACAGTAGATGCACGTGACTTCAATGTATAAGCGAATCCCACAGGAAAAAGACAGGCAGAAGTCCAGTAGTACCAAGCGCTTTCACGTTTATTGTCGCATCGTCGGGGTACGAATGAGACTAAAATATAAAGAAGGTTACAAAGTAAACAAAAAGAACAAGAATACCAGATGGTCACTTGTCAAAAGGTAATAAACAGAAAGTTAATCCAGGATAATCCCAGATCGAGCTGTCACAAACTGAACCTAAGACCACACAAAAAGAAATACTAAAGTTTAGGCTTACAAAATCCAAAAACATGTATAACCTTGAATACCAGATGGTTAATTGCCAGGGGTTAAACAGAAAAGGTTAATCCACGGTAAATCCGGGATCACGCGGTCAAAAACTAATCCAAATATATACCTAACCATATGGCAAACGGCTTCTTACACATTCAAATTGCGGAAACATATGTATTAATTTTTTTGCTTATATTTATCAACAACTTTTTTTAATTATTAAAGCATCAAGTTTAAATAAACCAAGACTTAAATTTAGAACACTTTCATTATTTGACTTAATAAAACAAGATTCGATGATATTCCTTTTAACTGTGTCATTGCACGGGACTAAAGGTCTTGCTTTACTCAGTTAATAGGACGATCAAAATCTCTCATATGTACGAATAATGCATTCGATATTTGGCCAGTTCTCACAGAATATTGCCTGTCTTTTTTTTCCTGTGGATTCGCTTATATATATATATATATATATATATATATATATATATATATATATATATATATATATATATATATATATATATATATATATATATATATATATATATATATATATATATATAGTATGTATATATATATACAGTAGGCATATATATCTGTATATAAATATATATATATATATATATATATATATATATATATATATATATATATATATATATATATATATATAGTATATATATATACATATATGTATCACATATACATATACAAATATATACAATATATATATATATATATATATATATATATATATATATATATATATATATATATATATATATATATATATATATATATATATATATATATATATATATATATATATATATATATATCATTTTGTACACCCTTAAACTGAACGACAGACCATTAACAGAACGTTTTATCTTCCTCAAACAAAACATTCTTTAACCAAAGAGGGATGACCATACATTTTATATATATATATATATATATATATATATATATATATATATATATATATATATATATATATATATATATATATATATATATATATATATATATATATATATATATATATATATATATAAGATAAAATCCATGAAGGAGAAGGAAACACTGGAGTACTATGAGGCTTTTCGACTCTTTCGTCCTTTACTTAGCAGGCTGAAGTAAAACAAAAAGTAAGTTTACAAAGAAAGCTCATATAAATGACAGATGGGGATTATAAAGGAAAAATATGTACCTGGAATCCAACACAACTGAAGAATTAGTAGAACTGCCAAAACAGGGTCAAATATTTAAAAGGTTTTACAAAGGATTAGGGTCAACCGTTCAGAAGCAGGGACAGGACAATTAAAAGATTATACAAGGGCGTGACTGACCACCCAGAAAATATTAGTACAACAAAATAATTCTCTTTATCTTTAAACAATAATGTTTACAAGATGAACATTTTTACAAATAAAAAATTATATTAAATATGCGGATACAAAGAAAATATATATAAGGTAACTATTTGTAATTAAGTCAGTGATTTTATCTTTTAGGCCATTCTTTAACATTTTTCTAATACAGGGGTCCAAATAATACATGTCAGGGCTAAGGTTAAAATTACAGCTGGAAGTAAGCTGATAATATGGACTCAATAGATTTCTTGAAGAGAAATCTTTCGATCTGGCAATCACAGAACTTTCAGTCCAATTTATCCTGTGAGAGTTTTCACTTAAATGAAAGAATATAGCAATGAATGTTTGTCCAGTTTTGACTGAATACTTATGTTGCTTAATAAGTACATCTAAATCTTTGCTAGATTGGCCAATATAAAAAGAGGGGCAATCCAAACATGGAATTTTATATATTATGTTGTTGTTTTCTTTAGGGTTATTTTTATTCACATTCTTTTTAGAGTGTTATTATAGGAAAAAACGAGGATGACATTAAAAGGTTTTAACAATGATTTTATGTTTTCAAAACCACTAAAATAAGGCAAGCTAAGAATGTTCTTAGGGGTTTCTTTCTCCATGTTACTTTCACTATAAAACTTTTTGTGGGCTTTGTTATAACAAATATCTAGTATATGTGAAGGATAACATAAATCTGTCGCTATTTTTCTTATGTATTCAATTTCTTGATCCAAATACTGGGGACTGGCAATGCGCAAAGCTCGTAAAAGCATAGGAGAAAAAATTGATATTTTGATGTTAAGGTGATGACCTGAATAAAAATGGACATAAGTTAAGTTGTTGGTTGGTTTCCTATAAATACTGAATTTGCATTGAAATGGTTCTCTATGTATTAAAACATCTAAGAAAGGGAGGCAATTGTCTTTTTCTAATTCTAAAGTAAACTTAATGGCTGGTACCTGGTTATTCAAATTAGAGAGTAAATCATTTACATCAATACCAGCAGGCAAAACAGCTAAAACATCGTCAACATACCTATACCACTTTAAAAAAGTATAAATGATATTAGGTAAATATCGTTTTTCAAAGAATTCCATGTACAAGTTTGAGAGGAGTGGGGATAAAGGGTTGCCCATTGCCATACCAAATATTTGTTGGTAAAATGCACCATTGAATATAAACTTACAATCACAAATGCACAACCTAGTGAGTGAAATAATATGACTTACAGGTAGAGGTAATTCATGATGGATTAGTTCATTACTGAGATACTCTAAAATAGAATCTATAGGGACTTTAGTAAAAAGAGAACAAACATCAAAACTAACGAATCTATCAGTGGGGCAAAAAGTGATTTTGTTTAATTTATCAACTAAATCTAGACCATTATATACGTGAGAGTCGGAGATAGTTCCAAGTAACTGGGAAAAGAGCTTGGTAATATATTTCGAAAGTTTATATGATATTGAGGCAACAGTACTGATAATAGTCTGCATAGGATTATTTTCTTTGTGTGTTTTTACTAATCCGCACAAGTAAGGTAACGAGGGAAATTTTACTGACAACTGACCTATTAGTTCTTTTTTATCTTTAAGGATTTTTTTTCCACTGTGCTGTTGAAATTTTTTTAGGACTTGATCAAGGGGGTTTTTTGTTAGTTTTTTGTAAGTCGTACCATCATCCAGTAGGGCTTGCATACGTGATATGTAGTCAACTTTATCTAAAATGACAAAACTATTCGACTTATCAGCTTTTGTGATGTGGATTGAATCCTCTCAAACTTGCACATGGAATTCTTTGAAAAACGATATTTACCTAATATCATTTATACTCCTTTAAAGTCATATAGGTATGCTGACGATATTTTAGCTGTTTTGCCTGCTGGTATTGATGTAAATGATTTACTCTCTAATTTGAATAACCAGGTACCAGCCATTAAGTTTACTTTAGAATTAGAAAAAGACAATTGCCTCCCTTTCTTAGATGTTTTAATACATAGGGAACCATTTCAATGCAAATTCAGTATTTATAGGAAACCAACCAACAACTTAACTTATGTCCATTTTTATTCAGGCCATCACCTTAACATCAAAATATCAATTTTCCCTTCTATGTTTTTACGAGCTTTGCGCATTGCCAGTCCCCAGTATTTGGATCAAGAAATTGAATACATATGAAAAATAGGGACAGCTTTATGTTATCCTTCACATATACTAGATATTTGTTATAACAAAGCCCACAAAAAGTGTTATAGTGAAAGTAACATGGAGAAGGAAACACCTAAGAACATTCTTAGCTTGCCTTATTTTGGTGGTTTTGAAAACATAAACTCGTTGTTAAAACCTTTTAATGTCAACCTCGTTTTTTCCTATAATAACACACTAAAAAGAATGTGAATAAAAAATAGCCCTAAAGAAAACAACAACATAATATATAAAATTCCATGTTTGGATTGCCCCTCTTTTTATATTGGCCAATCTAGCAAAGATTTAGATGTACGTATTAAGCAACATAAGTATTCAGTCAAAACTGGACAAACATCCAATGCTATATTCATTCATTTAAGTGAAAACTCTCACAGGATAAACTGGACTGAAAGTTCAGTGATTGCCAGATCGAAAGATTTCTCTTCAAGAAATCTATTGGAGTCCGCTATTATCCAGCTTATTTCCAGCTGTAATTTTAACCTAAGCCCTGGCATGTGTTATCTGGACCCCTGTATTAGAAAAATGTTCAAGAATGACCTAAAAGATAAAATCACTGACTTAATTACGAATTAGTTACCTTATATATGTTTTCTATGTAACCGTATGTTTAATATAATTTTTTATTTGTAAAAATGTTCGTCTTGCAAAAATTATTATTGTTTGAAAAAAAAGATAATTATTTTGTTGTACTAATAGTTTTTTGGTGGTCAGTCACGCCCTTGTATAATCTTTTAATTGTCCTGTCCCTGCTCCTGAACGGTTGATCCTAATCCTTTGTAAAGCCTCTTAAATATTTAACCCAGTCCTACTAATTCTTCAATTGTGTTGGATTCCAGGCACATATTTTTCCTTTACAATCCCTATCTGTCATTTATATGAGCTTTCTTTGTAAACTTACTTTTATATTTCTTCAGTCTAAGGAAAGGACGAAAGAGTCGAAAGACCTCGCAGCACTCCAGTGTTTCCCGTGGATTTTATCTTTATATTCGTGGATTTTATCTATATATATATATATATATATATATATATATATATATATATATATATATATATATATATATAATAAATGTGTATGTGTATAAGCGAATCCCACAGGAAAATGACAGGCAGAAGTTCAGTACCAAGCGCTTTCACGTTTATTAACGCATCGATATAAAGAAGGTTACAAAGTAAACAAAAAGAACAAGAATACCAGATGGTCAGTTGTCAAAGGGTAATAAACAGAAAGATAATCCAGGATAATCCGGGATCGAGCTGTCACAAACTGAACTCAAGACCAAACAAAAAGAAATACTAAAGTTTAGGCTTACAAAACCAAAAACATGTATAACCTTGAATACCAGATGGTTAATTGCCAGGGAGTAAAAAACAAAAGGTTAATCCACGGCAAATCTGGGATCACGAGGTCACAAACTAATCCAAATATATACTTAACCATAAGGCAAACGGAATCTTACCCATTCACATTGCAGAAACATGTATAAAAATGAATATTAATTTTGCATATATTTATCAACAACTTTTTTAATTATGAAGGCATCAAGTTTAAACAAACCAAGACTTAAATTTAGAACTCTTTCATCATTTGACTTGATAAAACAAGATTCGATTATATTCCTTTTAACTGTGTCATTGCACGGGACTAAAGGTCTTGCTTTACTCCAGTTAATAGGATGATCTAAATCTCTCATATGTACGAATAATGCATTCGATATTTGGCCAGTTCTCACAGAATATTGGTGTTGTTTGATTCGTTGTGAAAGTGATTTTCCAGTTTGTCCATAATATACTTTATCACATTTTTTACAAGGAATTTCATAGATGCAGCCAGAAACATCTTTAGGAGAATTTTTTATCACTAAACTCTTAACATTAAAATTACTGAAAACAACATTTATGTTGAAAAGCTTTAAAATTCTAGGAATTTGTAAAAATCTTTCAGTATACGGTAATTTGAGAATATTATGCTTGCTGAATTAAAGTTTGTTATTAGTTAAATAAAATGTTTTCCCGGCTCTTTTCCATGCTACATCTACAAAGGTCCTTGGGTATTTAAGTTTCAAAGCAATATCATAAATAGTTTTGATCTCAGCATCAATGAACTGCGGGCTACAAACACGTAAAGCCCTTAAGAACATTCCAGAAAAGACAGAGAATTTAACATTTTGATGGTGATTGGAATAATAATGAACAAAAGAGGCAATGTTAGTTGATTTTCGAATTTTCTTTTATGTCCCCACCTGGGTTCAAGGCTGGCAGTGGTAATTGTGTCCGAAAAACGAGATATCAAGATATTAAGAAGCCAAGGCGACTAAAAGGGCCTCACACATACACACACACACATTATATATATATATATATATATATATATATATATATATATATATATATATATATATATATATTATATATATATATTGTGTGTGTACGTATATATTATATACAAAGGTGCGCATGATTTTTAACCCGAGTCGTCTTAGATTTCAAAGGCAAAGGCATTCCATGTATTAAGACGGAAAACCTTGGCATTCATCCGTTTGAGAGAACTTTGTAAACAACCGAAGATCTCAGATATCGTCTATCGTGTAAATACTCCGCATGAGCTTACAGGATTCCCCCCAGATTTACCTGCCCAAGTTTTCATCACGATTCCTTTTGTTTATTTATTTATTTGTGTTAACTTCAGATACCTTCTTTTCCCCAGCTGGAGTCAAATGTACGTTTTCTGGATGTAATTTGTCATATACCATTTTGTTGTTATTATTATTGTTATTATTATTATTATTATTATATTCTGAAGATGAACAATATTCATGTGGAACAAGTCCACAGGCGCCACTGACATGAAATTCAAGCTTCCAAGGAATAAGGTGTTCATTAGGAGGAAGAGAAGGTAAAGGGAATTGCAGAAAGAATTCTCACTTATTAAAAAGAAACAATAAATTAATTCGTTAATAGATAAAATGTATCAAAATGCATGAATACCATTAGGGTAGTATTGCATTGCATTATTCTCCTGAAGAATTTGGAGGGATTATATTTCTTCTTCCTTGACAAGCAAATTTAGTTAACAACAAAGGAATCAAAATGCATGAATACCATTAGAGTAGTAATGCATCGCATTATTCTCATGAAGAATTTGAAGGTATTACATTTCTTCTTCCTTGACATGCAATTTTAGTTATCAACAACAAAGGAATAAAAATGCATGAATACCATAAGGGTAGTAATGCATTGCATTATTCTCCTGAAGAATTTGGAGGGATTATATTTCTTCTTCCTTGACAAGCAAATTTAGTTGTTTACATGAGAGGAATCGACTTTTATAAAATATTTAC
>NC_089761.1:44656772-44659272 GCF_040412425.1 Macrobrachium rosenbergii | reverse complement strand
TTGCACACAGGGGATGAAGGAACACTGCAAAGAACCTTGAGTAATGCTTACAGTGCATCGCGTGAGGTGCGCCGATGGCACTAGCCCCTTACGGGGAAAACAAAGACTATGGCAAAATATCTGTGCACGGTTAATTAATGAGTAATTGACGCATAAAATAAAATTAATATAAATAAATAAACAAATATATAAATTAGGCCTTTAAACTTTGGGAAATAGTAGACCCTGGTGTAGATGCTTTGGCAGTTTTGGAATAATGGCTCTATGGTCACCACCCAAACTACATTTCAAATTAGCACTTAATGTGATCCAGTTGATTATAAGGAGATAATCTGTAATGCGTGACCGCTTTTATAAGAAAGAAATCATCATCATTATCGACTCCTACAAAGGGCAAGTAATTTAAACAAAGAAATAAAATAAATTCTTAATTGGACTTTAAACATTTTCCGCTAGTTAGACCATTAATTGGCAAGACATTCACTGCTATTGACAAAATCTGAGCTGATCGTTAAAAATCCCGTAAATTCTTAACATCTCAATTGATTTCCGTCGGTGAATTTCAGTAAAGAAAAAAAATCGTATCCTCTGTGAGATTTTGAATCAAGGTGTTCATTAAACAGACAAGCTGACGAAATGAGAAGAGAGAGAGAGAGAGAGAGAGAGAGAGAGAGAGAGAGAGAGAGAGAGACATTAACAGTCGTAGGAAAGAATATTCAGGGAAAAAGGAGAATTCTAGAAAAACGAGATTACATACACACATGAACATAAACAGAAGAGAAAAAGTCGAATTCTACTTTTCAAAACTGGACCGTTCATGCTAAAGTCTTTTTTCAACATCAGTGAAAATCTGAGAAGAGGCGGCATGGGTTTGTTTTTTCTCTTCAGCGAGCGAAATCAACCAAAGAGGAATGCTGTATGAGAAGTCCACGTCCAAAGCATGAACCTGGGATCAGAAATTAAGTGGAGAATTGACAGCGTCAAGTTGGATATTGGGAAACCATAATTCGATTTTATCATTTAAAGCAAATCCAGAGTACTTAGGTTCACGTATTCCAATAAGAATATGGTTTCCTTCATTTGGGAGGGTTGGGGATGGAGAAGAGGCAGTTAGTTAGACACTTGGAAGTCTAAGTGTAGTTGGTTAGGTCAGATTAGGTTAGGATGAATAAATGTAATTCTCAGTGCTATCCCACGAATTTTAGGCGCTCCTAAAAATATGTATGACAGCGCCAATATGCACACACTGTTCAATTTCATATAAGCTCGAAATTCCTAAAATGATGGTGAAAATTTAAAAAGCCGACTGTTGGCCATTTCGCATTTCGTAGACTGATGGTAGTACCACAAGTTTAACATTATGGGAAAATAACAAAATACAGAATCTTTACACTGACAAAGCCCTTTGTTGGCCGACTCGGTAGAGCTTCAGACTGTCATTCGATGGGCCGGAGTTCAATTCCCGCGGCCGGCTGATGAAGAGTTAGAGGAATTTATTTCTGGTGATAGAAATTCATTTCTCGCTATAATGTGGTTCGGATTCCACAATAAGCTGTAGGTCCCGTTGCTAAGTAACCAAATGGTTCTTAGCCACGTAAAATAAGTCTAATCCTTCGGGCCAGCCCTAGGAGAGCTGTTAATCAGCTCAGTGGTCTGGTAAAACTAAGGTATACTTTTTTACACTGACAATGAACTTCTGAATCGGATTGCCTTGAAGAATAGAGGACAGACTAACGCTACTTAATGGAGAGAGAGAGAGAGAGAGAGAGAGAGAGAGAGAGAGAGAGAGAGAGAGAGAGAGAGAGAGTTTACAAATATATATGTTTCAATGTTTGAAATCCCACTAATTATCTTCTCAGATTACGGAATAATAGTACCCTGTTACTAAAACAAATGTAAAATATAAATGGTAAAATGTACCATTTCTCTTGCAAAGTTTCAAGAATAAAAATATCCCAGAGAAATAGCCAACAATGGAATGTTACTCAAAGACAATTACTGTCAGGTCTGATCAAAACTATCCTGAACACAGGTACGATGAAAATCGGGATATCACCACTGAAGCTTAAGACTTGCAGAGCAGTGGGCGGAGCTTTCTTTTTATCAGAGCTAGAATGAAGATAAAATACTTTCAAGACAGCTCTAAGAGTTACGCTACGTTCGTTGTCTTAATGGCAATTTACAGGCAATGATTTTCGAGTTAAGAGTGTGTACCCAGACACGCAAGTTCATTGTATGTGTATGTAATTATATATTTATATATATATGTATATATATATATATATATATATATATATATATATATATATATATATATATATATATATAAATGTGTATATATAAATATATATATACACATATATACTGGAAATCGTTGTCTTAAATGCAATTTACATGTAATGATTTTCCAGTTAAGAGTGTGTACCCAGACACGCAAGCTCATTGTATGTGTATGTATATATTTATATATATATGTATGTATATATATTTATATATATAT
>NC_089761.1:44634272-44651772 GCF_040412425.1 Macrobrachium rosenbergii | reverse complement strand
CCACCGCTGAACGTGAGATCGTCCGTGACATCAAGGAGAAATTAGCTTACATCGCTCTTGACTATGAAAGCGAGTTGAAGGTCGCAGCTGCCTCCTCTTCACTCGACAAGTCCTATGAACTTCCCGACGGTCAGGTCATCACCATCGGCAACGAGCGTTTCCGTGCACCAGAGGCCCTCTTCCAGCCTTCCTTCTTGGGCATGGAGTCTGCTGGTGTTCACGAAACTCTCCACACTTCCATTATGAAGTGCGACATCGACATCAGGAAGGACCTGTTGGCCAACATTGTCATGTCTGGTGGAACCACCATGTATGCTGGTATTGCTGACAGGATGCAGAAGGAGATCACCTCTCTCGCACCCTCTTCCATTAAGGTCAAGATCATCGCTCCCCCTGAGAGGAAGTACTCCGTCTGGATCGGTGGTTCCATCCTTGGTTCTCTGTCCACCTTCCAGGCCATGTGGATCACCAAGGAGGAATACGATGAATCTGGACCTGGAATTGTCCACCGCAAGTGCTTCTAAAGAATTATTAAAAGTTTTGTTGTTGCGTTCTTGTTCGAATGGAAGAACGCAATCATTTACGCTTGAATTATATTTATAAGAAAATTATATATTCTTTTGTGCAAATACAATTATTTATTTTTCAGATGTGTTTAATATACCCGTGACACCAAAATCATGATTGCCACTGACAGTCGTTAAGTACCTGAGGGATACGGTATGCCTCTCATTTCATTTTGACGAAGAAAAACCGTCAAGACAGATAGATGGAAATGCATATCATAACTAATATCCTCTGTCACAGAAGTTTTTAGTACATTATCAAGAAACGACTTCAGCTTTAAAAACAGAAAACTGTCAGCTTTTAACAGTGACATGACCAATTAAGCTTGTAAAGCTGCTCAAGTCTAAACTTATCACTTCAGCATTTAAAATTAATTTTTGAGGTTAGCAGGTGATCTATATACAGGTTTACATAATAAAAGCCAGCTAAGGGTCTGTATTACGCAAAAAGCACGTACATGACCTTGAACTCTTGGTTATAAAAGCAAAAGGATTTGGTATCGATAAATCTCTGTTTATCTATCAATCCCTCTCTCTCTCTCTCTCTCTCTCTCTCTCTCTCTCTCTCTCTCTCTCTCTCTCTCTCTCTCTCTATATATATATATATATATATATATATATATATATATATATATATATATATGTATATATATATATAATATATATAAAGTATATATATATATGTGTACATATATATACGCATATATACATACTATATGTATATGTATATATATATATATATATATATATATATATATATATATATATATATATATATATATATATATATATATATATATATATATATATATATATAATTCATAATGCAAAGGTGAAAGGGCAGTGTGTGTGCAGGAGTGCGGAGAACAAGGAGCCATTGCACCTGGGATAGCTACAGTAAAAGGTGTAAAGCTAAATAACGGGTAGCACATGCACTGTCACAAAGACTGGGGATGGTTGGGAGAGTGAAACTCTGTCAGCTCGAGGATTATATGGTTAAGCTGCAGTGTCAAGAGAAAAAGTTGTGATAGTGAGAATGTATGGTGCAAAAGTGGACTGCTAGAGGAGTGAATATTTGTGGTAGATTCTGAATATTTGCTTGGCTGGGGTTGGAAAATACAACCATAAAGTTACTCGTGCTCTCATTTGCTCCCAACTTTCCCGGCCTCCAATATTTTTTAACTCTTTCAGTGGTCTCTACAGTCTATCTTCACTATCTTTAATCCATACTGCATCAACTACATACAGCAGCTACTGCATTCAGTATGACAATGGCTGACAGAAGCAGAACATATACAGTACAAAATAAGTATAATAAGTTTATGATTGAAGTGTTGTTCGCCTGGATTTACTTATACTGTACTGTACTGTATATATTCCTTGAATGGCTTAATATCAACGCATAACCTCCATTACAAGAAAAAATCTGGTAAATTTTTACTTTCAATCATAGCCTCATTCTGGAGGTGAAAATAACGTTTTCTTGTGTTTCAATGTGTTCTTTAAACATTTCTGATGTTCATTTCAGTAGCAAATTAGCAGTTTTAGAGATACTGATCCCTTTATATCGTACAATTATGGGGAACCACAGTGGGAATTTGGGGGTGAATGAGAAACAGGGATGTATTTAACCTAACCTAAGGCGCTGGGTCCTTACTTGGAGAGGGAGGAGAGTTTGCCCCCACCTAACCTAACCTAACGTAGGGCACAGTAAATTAAATAATAGGATTACGACCTTGCTTAACCACGCCTAATCTAAGCTAGGCCACCAGGTCCTTACCTGTCTGGGGGGCGGGGATGCTTCACCCTCCCACTGGAACTTCCTCATCTAATCTAACCTCGCGTACTGTAAATTAAAAGAAATAATAGGGTTGTGACCTAACCTATAACTTCGTTCTCCACTCCTGGACCTCCCACAAACTTACGTAGGTTACCATATCTTTACCTACTTAGTGTGTGTGGTGTAACTATATAAATCACTTAAAAACATGAACCATACCAAAGTCTGCATCAGAAGGTGTAGAAGTTATCATGGGGATAACTGGAGTACATCCTCGTCTGTTATTCTTGCATTTTCTCCCTCCCTGAAACCCTACTTTCCCAATGTGGTTCCCATAAATATAGGATATATGTGGGGTTCTGGTATGTTTAGGCTACTAATCTACCACCGAAATGAACATCAGAAACGTTTAATATGCACTAGAATGAAATTTAAATCAGCCGAAACAGTCTAAGGAACCATGAATGAGAACTGAGGCCGATTATTTAAGCTTGAATTCCAAAATTTAACTAAACTGGTGAAACTTATAACAAAAGAACCAACCATTGTATTGTCCACGTATCCACATTCACTGATGAAAATTACAAAAGACATTCCAGATATGGCAGCACTTCTTATCCACAACGTATTGGGACAACAACAACAACAAAAATAAAGCAAAAAATAAAACAGACAAATTCGATCAGGAGCTCCACTTGTATAAACGTAGTACCAAAAAAAAAAAAAAAAAAAGTCCAAGTTGGTAACAACATTCGTCTGTAAATATCTCCGTAACAGTAAATCTGCGATAGATTTTTGTATGATTTTCTTATGGAGCATATTACTTAGACTTGAGAAAAAGAAAAAAAAGACTCCAAAATCGAGAACTGGTGTTAAATAACACGTACCAAAAATCTTTTCAACTGTTCCAAAGTGAGTCCAAAACACGATTTCCGGAAACGGTCAAGTAGTGATGACATGGGTGCCCTCAGCATAATTCCAAGGGGCAATCTTAACACATATATGGATAGATTCCGGTATCAAGCAGACAAACTTTTGACCCTTTGAACTAGCAGGTTAATTCACAAAACAGTATCAGCGCCTGCATTTCTTTAATGAATAAAGCAATTATATATATACACACACACACACACACAAACACACACACACACACACACACACACACACACACACACACACACACACATATATATATATATATATATATATATATATATATATATATATATATATATATAATTATATGCAATGGAACTGTGATGCCAATAATTTAAATGAAGAAAGATGCATTATACTATATATATATATATATATATATATATATATATATATATATATATATATGTATATATATAATTTTTTCAGGAATTTCGGGCGGGGTGGGGGACAAGTATCCCCCTTCCCCCTACATGCGGGCGCAGCTTTCTGTTGCCACTGCATTAGTAACATCTAAAGCGCAGCACTTGTTTACTCAAACAACTCAAGCAATACCGCCCTAAAAATCAAGTTAAGTAACACGTATAAGGTGTGCTAGGAGGGAAACGACGTTCCCCTAACCCTAGCAAACAGAATATAAATTAGCATTCCATGTTAAGTTCGCATATAGATGTCATACATTTAGCAAAGGTTAAATAATGTTCAGGCAGAAGAGGGTCCAACAGGGAGTTAAATACGGTCCCTACTCAACTAGGTAGGATGTCATCCTAGGTTACGGTGGGATGTATACCTGTAATTACCATTGTCACATTTTCAGGTTTATCATCTCTGTACTTTTTTTTTCCCAGTCTTCGAGCTTCTTAAGCTCTTCGTTGGGTGAGTCGGTAGAGTTGTGGGCTAGAACTCGCTAGACCCGAGTTCGAGTCTCCGGCCGGCTAATGAAGAGTTAGAGGAATTTATTTCTGGTGATAGAAATTCATTTCTCGCTACAATGTGGTTCGGATTCCACAATAAACTGTCGGTCCCGTTGCTAAGTAACCAGTTGGTTCTTAGCCACGTTAAATAATAAGTCTAATCCTTCGGGTCAGCCCTAGGAGAGCAGTTAATTAGCTCAGTGGTCTGGTAAAACTAAGGTATACTTAACTTTGAGCTTCTTAGTGATCACACTTACGAACCATATTCTATTCTGGCTGGATTTCTCAAGTTTTGAGCTTATTTTACCTCTCTTTGCGATGCTATCTGTTCTGTTCTGATATATATATATATATATATATATATATATATATATATATATATATATATATATATATATATATATATATATGTGTGTGTGTGTGTGTGTGTTGTGTTGTGTGTTTTATACAAAGCCGGAAATCTGAGCTCCAACTCTAAAATGTGAAATAAGGATGACTGAGCCTGCCTGAGCCTGTGCAGACTTAATGTCACAAATTTTTTGACAGTTCCAAAACTCAACTCGCCCCCCAATCATAGTTGTTGGATACAAATGTATTTGCAGCACAAAAACGAGTTGTTTCCTCCGAATGAAAAAAAAAAAAAAACCTATATAACACAAGATTGGCGGTCGAAAGATATATGATTTATGTTTGGCGAAAAATTAATCAGTTACACTGTTATCAGGCAAATTGTAACTACACATTACGACACATTCTCAAGTTTGGTATAACATGAATCCAAAGGTAAGTTTAAAGCTGTCAAAGCCATGCAGCGTTCACATCCTTTCACCTTTACCCCATCAACAGACACACATGTAAATATTCCTCTCTAAACGAGGTACTATACTTGAGTTGGATATATCTCATCGTCGTGGTGATACCATAAATACCCCAATTTGTGGCTAGACATGAATGGAATTTCCTTGCAAAAAAGGGGCTGGACAACTCAAACACATGGGGTCACGCAAATCAACTTTTAACATTCTAAACCAACCTCCACCCCGACCAATTAACTTAACGATACGTCCATCCATTTGAGGACCTTGAGACCAAAGAACAAACTCATTTCGAATACTTACCTTTCCCAAGACGTTTTCAACCACGATGAAAGCTTACCTTTCCTCATCACATCAAACATGGAAGTTACCGATTTCGTTACCCTTGGACTTCAGTCAAGGGCAGTTGATGTGCTTCCGTCTAGATTTGTGGTACTAATGTTCACTTCTTCACCTTTTCAGTTATTACACACTTGCTAAAATTTCTCACAGAATACGTACAAGAGCAAGTCATTTCCAGGTTTTCACCGTTTATGTTTATTCTATATTTTACTAGCTTTGGTCGTCTGTCCTTCTTGCAGTCTAGATTTGTTTTTTTATACGCAAGAACTGATCTCAGAAACTTCACCAAACTCAAGTACGTTCGTCAGTTTATGGTAACTTCCGAATCACCGGCATCAGTCTTGTCCAAACCAATTTTCCTAATTGCTATCCAAAACAATTTTTTCTTTATTCCTCCTGTTTTCAGGATAACTGTGCTCCTTTCATTACTTGATTCCTCCACTATATTACGTTACACAGTAGTGGACTAAGTCCTGATCCTTAATGGACACCCACAGTTATCTCAAATGATTTCACTGAAAAAAATACATAACAAGAACCGGTATCTGACTTAACTTGGCATTAAGAAAGTCACCCTCGCGTCTCAGGAATTACGCAAAACCTGTTGTTCAGTGGAACTGCTAACAAACTGTCACTGAACTCCAAACGTATTATCATTCCCGGGATGGTTGCCAAGTACAGGAAAACTAAATGTAAGAAGCAAACCATCACTAACCTAAATGTCTTTTGAGCTGTCCATCACGGGAAAACTATGATCTCGTATAAGCTTCCAGTTTTCATTCTGAAGGATTAGTTATCAAGACCATTTCATAATTTGGAATGAAATGCATTAAAAGCCGTCTGATATTATAAAAAATACACAAAAAATCACTGCTATTTGTAATTAAAGGTATTTTTGTTAGTACATGCAATGAAGAGCAATCCAGGAATAGCCATCTTTAGGGATGGTTTAAAGTATATCTTGAAAATCATACCGATTTGGGATAAGAATGATTTCTGACAACTTAACTATTACTCGTTTTCGTCGGCCGCTAGTTCTGCGTTTGAGCTTAAGTACTTTAAAAAAAGTAAAACAATCTGAAGGCCAGTGTGGTAATCTACGTTAAGGTTTAGAGCAAGCACCTAAACACTATCAAAGACTTGTTGGAATCGTCTGTCACCAGCATGCGCCCGTACTCAGTTGACATTCACGACAGGCTCCAGATGCTGTTTACGGGTTTTGAGTACAACCAGTGTGGATATATCCTGAGGCGTAATTAACCGAATGTCAGTCAAGAGGACTAACACTAGAAACAAGAAATAAAAAGAGATGACTCTGTTGTTGTTTACAATATCAGCTCTATCACTGCTAACAATCTTGAAATACCGCCACGTTATAACAGTTTCTTGGCGCATTTAATCAGTTAAAAACTGGCATACGATAAATGCAGAATAAATTTATTCACCCCCTGAAATATGGAGATTGTTTACGCTTTTGTTCAGGTACAATGAAATATAAAATAGCAAAAGCGGGAAGCCTGATGGAAGGCGAAACTGGCGGAACAAATTAAGACCTATATTTTCTTTTCTTTTATTTTTCTTGTTTTGCTTCTCTCTCTCTCTCTCTCTCTCTCGCTCTACAAACACACGCACACAATATATATATATATATATATATATATATATATATATATATATATATATATATATATATATATATGAGAGAGAGAGAGAGAGAGAGAGAGAGAGAGAGAGAGAGAGAGAGAGAGAGAGAGCCAGGATGCTTTTCCATTAATCCCTCGGCTCCAGAGACAGCCTCAAAAGTCCGCAGCCACTTCTATGTCCCTTTCTGATTCAAAGCCCACAGAAGTAAACATATCGAAAATTTATGGGGAAGACGGGAAGTTAATAGCAACTCTGTAACTTATAACTGTATTACGTGCATGTGGCCAGCTAATTCAACCCCTATGAACACATGTTTGTTTTTACTTGTATCTTTCCTTGAGCGTATGTTTCAAAAATGTTTCATTGAACCAGTTGATTGGATTTGGATGAAGTACGGTAGAAGCATCCTACATATTATGATTTCGGTGTGGTTTCAGTGGCGAAAAATCAATTATTCATCGATACTAAGTAAACATTTTTTAGACGGGTTGTTCGATGAAGTTTTCAACGAGTTTATTAATCTTCGCGTAACAATAATTCAGACCAATATAACCCAAAAACTAAGGCGCGCGCACACGCACACACACACACAAACACACATATATACTGTATATATGTATATATATATACATATATATATATATATATATATATATGTATATGAATTTTTGTCGCTAATACGCGCGCTAATTTTTATATATATTACGCCACTAATATCGTTTAATGTCGAATTCTGTGGGTTTAAGTTATCCCTAAGGATAACTTAAACCCATATTAAACTGTATTTATCTTAATATTTGTGTATGTATGTATATATATTATACTGTGCATCTGCCTTGTCCACGACATGAACCTATGCGTTTTGGAGACGGAGAGACAGGGACTTCTCAGAAACTTATCCCTTGGCTGCCAAGAGAATTAGAAGATGATTTCGTTTCTGTTGTTCCTATTCCTGTTGGATTCTTATCTCGTACATTGGAGATCAGTCGATCTCCACCTTGATAGCTGATTGCTAAGTTAGTAGTCATCAACCTTGGTGGCTATTTACGGTAGTTTTGTCTTTAATACACATGGGGACGTTTTATACTCTAAGATATTAAGACAAAAGTACCCATTTATATATATACATACATATATATATATATATATATATATATATATATATATATATATATATATATATATATATATATATATATATATATATGTATGCCATTGTTTTTCCTATGTAGGTTTTCCAATATTACATGCCTCTTCTCATATATGTGAATGTGTATTCAGCAAGGATGGCTTACCTGTGCATGTCTGTAATCTCAAAAAATCACAACAGGAGAAATATATATAAATATATATATATATATATATATATATATATATATATATATATATATATACATATATATATCTTTTAATTTACTGAGTCTTGCAAAGATTAAAAACCTCTCTCGCATAGTGGGGGAGGTGAAGTTCTTCTTACGTGTCCTGATTGAAACGACAATTGGAATTCTCTCCAATTAAGATGAAATTATACCTACCGAAAGTGCTAACAATGTAATGCTGCCAAGACACAATTAAACAAACAGTTGCATGAAAGAAAAATTAAGAGAGAGAGAGAGAGAGAGAGAGAGAGAGAGAGAAGAGAGAGAGAGAGAGAGAGAGAGAGAGAATTTCGGTGTCTTAACATGTCCCTTGTTGCCAAATGCCGAGGGACTTTAGTTCTTATGGTGTAGACACGTGAAAGTTTTTCAACATGCTTTCTTATTCACGAGAATGAAAAGAGAAAACGGGTTACAGTAAATAAACAATGCTATCATTGCTTTTAATATTTCTGGAACATTTAGCAATTTTAAAATTATTTTTATATTTTGCAAAGTTTGTATAAAAATAAACACCCACTCATGATTACACAAAGCTTGCTTATTGATAGTCATATAAAATGTACAATAACTCTGAGAATAAACAAAAAAAGTATGCATAAAAACAGCAGAGGATATGTTAATTTTTTCCCTGGGTTTACCATTATTTTTTTAATTTTTTTCTCTCAATCTCCACTTTTTCATATATGAACTTTCCGTTCTGCCTTTTAGACTGTTCTAAATATTACTAATAGTAAGAAGAAGGATTTATATTTGCAGATGTGATTAACGTTTAATATGAAAACACTATTTTCATGAGGCATGATATTAGAACAACTTAGTTTACATTAGCGAAATACTAAAATGGAAACAATTGACTGAAAACGCTTAACAGAAACATGAAACATTTCTTTCTAAGTTTTGCAAAAATGATACACCCAGATTTTTTTTTTTATGAAGAAGCTACTGAAGGTTAAAGAATGTCTTAGCAAGTGTGAGAACCAACACGCTGTCGAACCCTTGTGTTTAAAAGGCACAGCAAGTTTAAAAAAGCTCTGAACTATACGACACAAATGTCATCCATGAAGCGAAAAATTATGGTTTTCCACAACAGGCTGGAGTGATTATGTATTAATGAGAGACGATGAAGCTATTACGATCAGCATGGTAGATGAAGGTTGATAGACTAAGCTGGTATTACAGATTGGCGTTTCAGCCACCAGGATCATGAATGAACGCAGGAAATTCATTATTTGTAAATATAATATAATTTGTAGAAAAAGTTCCATCTTGCATTATTGTATTCTAATTACTACCGTTTAATATTTAAGAAGTTTTTCATTTTCCTCCAGTTCTGCTCTGTATCTACAGAACTCCCTAAAGCTAAGAGAGAGAGAGAGAGAGAGAGAGAGAGAGAGAGAGAGAGAGAGAGAGAGAGAGAGAGAGAGGATGCAATCATTCCGTACAGCTGGAATAATCAACACGGTCAACCAAAGAAGCTGGTAGCAGTCTCTCAACACCAATGACGGAACGGACTTTCTCGACGACGTTTGTCAACGGGAGAGTAATTAGGTTGAACTGAATGTTATTTTGGCTGACTTCCCAGATCTACTCTTTTTTGATGAACGTTGAAGACTGTAGGAAATAAGGACGATAAAAAAGAAGAATAAACATTCAAAAGGAATTAGAAAAGGCACGGTACGACGAAAGTCAGAGTACATGGGTGGGGTCAACTGAATTTTGACAAAAGAGGAATTTGATCAAAGGCCGAATTGAGTACCCAGAGTTAGAATAAAGACACACCACGGAGGAACCAGAGAAGAAAGGTGCAGAAATAAAGGCTGCTTGATATTTGTTATTTTTATTACTTGTGAACTCTTACTGAAATAAAGATAAAGTAACATTAACAAGAGTACCAAATTCCATTCAACATATTGGTTTATCTTCTTATGTCATACTTTGAT
Organism: Macrobrachium rosenbergii; assembly: GCF_040412425.1. Classification (NCBI taxonomy): domain Eukaryota; kingdom Metazoa; phylum Arthropoda; class Malacostraca; order Decapoda; family Palaemonidae; genus Macrobrachium; species Macrobrachium rosenbergii. Next base: position 44,641,456 of record NC_089761.1, on the reverse strand, counting down.
GATGGAAGCAGCAGCTATCTGAAAGCTTGGCAACAAAGAATTTATAGTATATATAACACACACACACACACACACACACACACACACACACACACACACACACACACACATATATATATATATATATATATATATATATATATATATATATATATATATATATATATATATATAAAGTAACAACTGAACGACGTTAACAACTTTATTACGGAGATTCTTCAGAACACAATATTTGTAAGATTAAGGAGAAAGACAGTACGAAGAAAAATATATAGAAATAAAGACTTAGAGAGCAAATCAAACCAAAACAAAATATAAGAGAGGGTCAAGGCTGCTAGCCATGAGTCTAGGGACTTACGTACCGCCCCGAAACTCGGACCAAGTGGTCATTGGTGACAGGCTGGCGCAGAACTAAACGACGTTAAGTCTAAACGCGGAGTCCACGTACCGTAGACTATTCTTGTTACACACATTAGGAATAAATATAGTATACGGATACTCACTGCGTATATTTTCTTCTTCTTCTTCTTCTTCTTCTTCTTCTTCTTCTTCTTCTTCTTCTTCTTCTTATTATTATTATTATTATTATTATTATTATTATTATTATTATTATTATTGACAATAACCACGTGTTCATGTATCAGAAAGCAAAGGGTTAATGACTTCGTTAGCAAGCTTCCATGGAATATAATTCCAATGTTGAAAGAGAGTTTACAAAGAGTAGTATATGGATACAAAAAAAAATCCACAACGAATATTGATAAAATAAATCAACAAAAAAAATATTAGGGAGAAACTAATATTCTCCTCCATATACCGAGATAATGAAAGACTCAGGAGATGTAAGCTGGATGACTCAGAGTTGCTCCCGCTTCCCATTCTTAAAAACATTTGTGAATGGAATAACTGATTAGAGAAAAGCAAAGAGAATTCAGTCTCATATGCGATAAAATGTATTATTCTCAACTGCTGCAGTTATCATGACCCTGTGAAGTCCTTACTGCATTGTAATTGCTATCGTTAAATATGAAGCACTATCTTTTACTTTACGTCCTGAATAGTCTGTAAATGAATAGAGTTAAATGTTTTGTTATGTATTTTGTTACTTTCATTTGTAATTTACCATATTTTTCTTCTCACCGTCTTTCTCCTTAACATGATATACAGCCATTCTTTCCTGAAGAAGGTTATGGCTTCTTGGCTGGGTCTTATGAATGTGTGAAGTCTGGGATAACTATATGGTTTCTTTGATTTCACAAGCGTTTCTTCCTTCATTCCCCTTTTATTAGGTGAAAATTTGTACTGTAATTAGTGCCTGCTGCTTGATATGTTTATTATTATTATTATTATTTTATATATATATTCATATATATTAGGTGGACGGATGTACTTAAAGAAGATCTGAGAGACAAACAATTGTCAGAGGACGATGTGTTTGACTGAGCCAGGTGGAGGAAAGCTGTGAGAAACATCCATCCCACACAGAAGTGGGAAAAGTTGTAGAGAAAGAATATATATATATATATATATATATATATATATATATATATATATATATATATATATATATATATATATATATAAATTTCTGACTCACGTCGGCATCGAACCCAGGTCTCTCAGGAGGAAAGCAAGGGCGCTATCCACTAGGCCATACAAGTCTAAAAGAAGTTGGAACCTGAGAGCAACTGCACCCAAGGAATTATGGCCTAGTGGATAGCGCCCTTGCTTTCCACCTGAGAGACCTGGGGTTCGATCCCGACGTGAGTCAGAAATTTATTTCTGTTCCACACGTGATTGTGTGTTAATGAATTATATATATATATATATATATATATATATATATATATATATATATATATATATATATATATATATATATATATATATATATATATATATAAGTGAGTGCATGCATCTTTGTATATGAATACATAAATACACGTGTGCTGATACTTTTCGAAATAGGTCAAAACATGAATATGCACAAAAACAAGGACAAAGAGCGTCGAGATTCCTGAAGACCAGAGTACTTCGGAGAGAGTGAGAGACACACGGTAACACAATACAGAAGAATCCATTTACGCTTGCCATCACTTTGTTTCTCGCCATAACAACGTCTAAGTTAAAAACAGCAAAGTTTTTACTCCCTTTCTTGAAGCGACGTGAAGTTTTGCGCCCACGGATACACGACAAAGGGGGGTTTCTTGTGATGCACTGGGGATTGGGAGAGGGGGGTTGGGGAGTATATGGAGGGTATAAGATGTCTAGGGGGATAAGGCGAAGTTGCGAGGCCGGTGGGGGGGGGAGGGGGGCTGGTGAATAAATGTCGGGGTACTGGCAGTCTGGCATAGAAGCACGATTCCCTTTTGGAGGGCATTACGCTTATAACACAGGCATCCCCTCCCAAACGTCTCTTTTGGCTTGGACCCAGTTCCTTCACATCGTCGTCGAAATCCTTGTAAGGAAGGCAGGGGCGTTGCCCCTCCCTTCACCGCATTAAAACCACCGAATTTATATTTCCCAGTTATCTATATATTCTCTTTCGCAGGCTGCACAAAAGTCAGAACACTCCGCTTTTTGCAAAAGTCATTTGAGGCAAATATCTATCAACGGAGACCCATTTTTCCTCGAAAAAGAAATTTGGCGAGGAGACGCGGCCCACTGTTTTCCAAGGGTGAGGGGAGGTATGGCCTTACCTGTATATATAAAGTGGGTGGTGAAGCTTCATAACACTAGTTCGTCATAAGAATCAACATTAGACCTGTGCTCCCTCTCCGTGTAAGTCTCTTACTTTAAGTTTTAAAAGTATATATATGAATATATATATATATATATATATATATATATATATATATATATATATATATATATATATATATTATATATATATATATATATATATATATATATATATATATATATATATATATATATTCCATATATATTTGAATGTGAGTTTAAATTCACACGATTCTTTGAATGTGAGTTTTCTTCTTCTTTAAACAAAATTGTGAAGTGCAGGAGCATTAAACATAAATCAAGTGACGCTTCTACAGTGCACGCTACCAACAAATAATTTTCTTGACTTTTACTATGGGAAAGATTTCAAGGCTTAAGAGAATGCCTGTTTTAACAGGGTGATACCATATGAAATACTGTTTTCCGTGGTTTATTTGGAAATATATAAATTTGTTATTAAAATCTGTTACTGTACTGTAGCTTTATGGACATGTAAAATGTGGGAATACCGAAGTAAATCGATTCCCATTGTGCTAAGAAAAGACATAAGAAAATTCAGGATTATTCCTAGTTAAGACTGCGTTAAAATATGCAAATATCTGTTCTTGACGATGTGAAATTAACAGATTAAAATATTGGTGCTTATAAGTAAAACCACGTTTTACCATTTTCCCATTTTTTCCTTATTTCCAGTCAATGAAATTAACTTTCATTATCTGTTAATAGAGAAAAAGTAATTCAGTTTATTTTATTGTAAGATATTTTAATCATATCTTACTATGATAAGAATATATCGTAATTATTCGTTACTCGTAGTTACTGCTCCTTTGCTATAATTTCTTCAAATAAACCCGCTTAAAATGATTAGGGCAAAACAAACTTTGACCTGTGAAGTCGTTAGGTACTCCTAAGAAGATTCCGAAATCAAGACAAATCTCAGACGCCGATTCACTGAGGCAGATACTTTAGTAAAGCTCGTAAGATCTCCGCGAGAATTCGGTAAAGGATCTCCACTAGCACTTAGATTTGTAGTGATTTAAAATGCCCGATTTACTAAATTACATTTTCTATTGAAGTCGATGGCATTGTTCGCAGATGCTATCTTCTAATTAAGACTTTGAATCCGTCTATAAGTCTTCTTTTTCTCTTCTAGCAAGCTTCTCTGGAATAAGGAAAATTTATTCGGGATTCTTTCCATCTACTTGTGCTTTTCTAGTCGACGGACCGTTTCCCCACCTCTCGGCGGCGTCATCAGGACTATCAATTTGTAATCCAGTCCTGATGACGCCGCCCAGAGGTGGGGAAACGGTCTGTCGACTAGGAAAAGTAAAAGTAAATGGAAAGAACCTCGAATAATTATTCCTTATTCCTGAGAAGCTTGTCAGAAGAGAAAAAGAAGTATAGACAGATTCAAAGTCTTGATAAGATGATAGTATCTGCGAACAATGCCATCGACTTCAACAGAAATTGCATAAGAAAGAAAATATGCCCAAGTAGCATAAATTACATTTGTACTGGGACGGTCGTTATCTACTTTTGGTGGTCAGGGTAACCGGTGCTGAACAAAACGCAATTATGTGCCTGACATTCGAAGCTTATTTATCAATCTTATCAGGTCTTGCTGCGTTAAGACGTCTTTCTCAATGCTGATGCATGTGAGAAGGATTTGTGACATGAAGGCTCTGTAGAGGTTACTGTAACACTGCAATGTGGCACCTTTTCACTGTTAGCCAGGTTTTAGGGTATTAAGAGTCACAATTACATGATTTCAGTACTCCGAAAACAATTCACTTTCTTATGAATATCTCTTCTTTCTGTATTTCCAACTATCTTCTGTAATTTCTTTCAAATGGATACCGTATTCATTGGAAGCTTGAATTTCAAGTCAGTGTTCCATGTAGGCTTGTTCCATACGGATGGGTTTATCTTCTGAATAATAATAATAATAATAATAATAATAATAATAATAATAATAATAATAATAATAATAATAATAATAATAATAATAATAATAATAATTATTATGATACGTTATGATACGTTAATTTGTGGATTTTCAGTTCTGTTAGATTTGCTCCTAAATGCTTTGACAAATTAACTGCTTCTGTTCTTTCAACATCTGTTTTAACATTCACCAGTCGATCTTCCTGGTTTGGACTTGATAACTTAGGGATTTTAAAATCTGTTGCACTGGTATTGCCACTCCTATTAAAACGAAGATTCAGATGGCCGCCGTGAACGGAATACGACGAATACAGTAACTAGTATCGTATCAACTTTATAAAAATCCAAATAAAGAAATATTACGGTAAACGACATAAATGATATTAAATTATTCGATAAGATCAGTGACTTACATCTCTAAAAAGTAACCTGATTATTCTAGGTATGCAAATTTTGTTAATGAATAACAACATCAGAATTTTTTAAATTTGCATAAAATAATTTATATAGTGGCAATTACATGTTCATTATGTATTCGGGTTACAACTGGCTAATATTTCTTACATTTTTATTCCAAATTTTCTTGTCCCTTCCACTTGTGTTTAAGTTTCTGCCTTATTGAAAAGCCTCCTCCTATTCATAAGGCTTAAGATTTACTAATAATACGTTTGAATTTAATTACTATGTAAATTTCCATTTTTATTGATTCGATCTTTTCTGAAGCAAGAGCTTTAATGATAACTCTAACAACTAATTGCATAGTACATAAAATGTACCTGCGATGATAACACGTAAACTTTTGCACTAATCTCTTCAACATGTCCTGAAGATGAGCGAAAACTTTTTAATACAAATCTTTTCGTGACAGATCTGGACTGCAGCACATAAACCACAATGTGTGATGACGAGGAAGCAGCTGCCCTTGTGTGTGACAATGGGTCAGGTCTTTGCAAGGCTGGCTTTGCCGGGGACGATGCCCCTCGAGCCGTCTTTCCGTCTATTGTGGGTCGTCCTCGACACCAGGGCGTGATGGTCGGGATGGGTCAGAAGGATGCCTACGTCGGCGATGAGGCCCAAAGCAAGAGGGGCATCCTGACCTAAAATACCCCATCGAACATGGCATCGTTACGAACTGGGACGACATGGAGAAGATCTGGCATCACACTTTCTACAACGAACTTCGAGTCGCTCCCGAGGAGTCTCCTACGTTGCTGACTGAGGCGCCTTTGAACCCCAAAGCGAATCGAGAGAAGATGACTCAGATCATGTTCGAGACTTTCAATATGCCTGCGATGTACGTAGCAATCCAGGCTGTCTTATCCCTCTATGCTTCGGGGCGAACCACTGGTCTTGTCTGTGATTCCGGCGATGGTGTGACGCACATGGTTCCAGTATACGAGGGGTACGCGCTCCCTCACGCCATACTTCGACTAGACCTCGCTGGTCGTGACATCACAGCTTACCTGATGAAGATCATGACTGAGCGTGGCTACTCCTTCACCACCACTGCTGAGCGTGAGATAGTTCGTGACATCAAGGAGAAGCTTTGCTACATCGCCTTAGACTTCGAAAACGAGATGAACACCGCGGCTGCCTCCAGCTCTATCGACAAGTCATACGAACTCCCAGATGGTCAGGTCATCACCATCGGGAACGAACGTTTCCGAGCTCCTGAGTCCCTCTTCCAGCCTTCCTTCTTGGGCATGGAATCCGCTGGAGTCCACGAGACTGTTTATACCTCCATCATGAGGTGCGACATTGATATCAGGAAGGATCTGTTCGCTAACAATGTGCTCTCTGGTGGTACCACCATGTACCCTGGTATTGCTGACAGGATGCAGAAGGAAATCACTGCCTTGGCTCCTTCCACTATCAAGATCAAGATCATCGCTCCTCCTGAGAGGAAGTACTCCGTCTGGATCGGTGGTTCCATCTTGGCTTCTCTTTCAACCTTCCAGGCGATGTGGATTACCAAAGATGAATACGAAGAGTCTGGACCAGGCATAGTTCACCGAAAATGTTTCTAAACTTACTGTCTCTTTAGTTTGTTTATGTTCATATTCTTTACATTCTGTTTGTTTTCTGATCGAAATAAAACATGGCATAGTCTGAAAGTATTATTCTACCCTGATTGGAATAACGTCTTGAAGCGTTATCTAGAAAATCTGAGCCTTTTCAATAATTTTTTATTAGTCTCCTGTCATATTACCGAACCAAACAGCATGTTGTTGCAAAAATATTTTCCCGTTTAAAGAAAAAAAAAATGATGTGGCACGGGATAACAATATCAATCTAATCTAAACATTTGCCAAATCTTGGTCGTTATTTATCAGTTAACTAACATTATCGTATTTCAAACAAAACGGGTTGTTGATGAACACATATATTGTTTCTTCATGTAAATGTCGTAAGGAGATTCAATACGAGGGAAATCGTGATAAATTTACTTTTACTATCATAAAGAAAAAAATTACCTCTTTTCTTTAAATAAATACAGT
>NC_089761.1:44626772-44631772 GCF_040412425.1 Macrobrachium rosenbergii | reverse complement strand
GTCAGTGACCCTGGTAGCTGGGACACCAGATAATTTACAGAGATTCTGAGCCAGATCTTGGGAGATAAAATGCCAACTGGTGCCCACTTGATATTCGTTAACAATCTGTCATTTCGATTTCGGATTCATTCTTTTCCACAACCTTTCCTTAGGCGACGTCATCGTCAAAATGTTACGCGTTCTTTAAGGAAAAAGAATATGCATACGAAAACGTGCAAGTAAACTAATATATGATTTATTTATATATATATATATATATATATATATATATATATATATATATATATATATATATATATATATATATATATATATATATATATATATATAAAACGTATGTATTTATTTAAACTACAAAGTTTCCTCTAGTATGGGTCGCACCAGTGAAAAACAGCACAAGAATCCTTGCCACATTCCCATTTTACCTGTTGAACCATGAATAAATTCCATTTGCAAAGAACTTTTATAGCATGTGCCTTTCATATAGCTACATAGAGGGCTCACGACATGCCTCCTCCTTTCCAGTACTTCTTTCACGCCAACTGTTCAGCGCTTTCTAGGTTTTTCCTACTGTATCTCACCATTTCTGAATTATTCTCTTTCCTGTCGTTCTCCATCTTTCAGCTTCAGCTGGCCATCTCAAAATTCTGATTTATCTTCCCTTCTGTTCTCATTACGCCACATCTGCTTTGAAAACAGCTTAACCTTTTCAGTTTTCTGAAAAGAAAACTATTGTGCCGGCTTTTTCTGTTCGGCAGCACTTTTTTCTGTCAGCACTTTTTCTGTCCGCCCTAAGATCTTAAAGACTACTGAGGCTAGAGGGCTCCAAATTGGCATGTAGATCATCAACCCTCCAATCATCAAACATACCAAATTGAAGCGCTCTAGCCTCAGTAGTTTTGATTTTATTTAAGGTTAAAGTTAGCCATAATCGTGCTTTTGGCAACGATACAGGATAGGCCACCACGGCCGGCTGAGAGTTTTATAGCCCGCGGCTCATACAGCATTATACCGAGACCATCGGAAGATGGATCTATTTTCGGTAGCCTTGCTTATACGCTGTACAGAAAACTCGATTGCGCCGAAGGAACTTCGGCTCATTTTTTACTTGTTTTCTGTCGTTCATCATTCACACTTCACTTCCCTAAAGGAGCGCTGCTTAAACAATACTTTCATACAATTCTGCCTTACCTTCCATTGACATTGCAAATTTTTTCTCAGTCTTTTGCACACACCTTGTTATTTTTCCTGCTTCACCTACTCTTCGACTTGCCCACCTCTTCATCTTGCCTTCATCCACTAATTAACTCCCAGATACCTACATGAATCAAATGCTTCTATTCTTTCATCACCCATATGAACATTCTTTACCCTATTCTTGTCCAAACTTGCTTTCATATTTTGCCTTTTTGCAGCCACCTGCATGTTCTTTTCTAAGATTCTGCAGTTCTTCATTTTCCCAATCCACGTTGTATAATCCATAACCAAAATGCATCCATTCATCGATACATTTTATTAACACCTAACTCTTCACCAACATCTTCTATGCTTTCGTTAACTTCTTGAATCATTCCATCCATAATGGTGTTACACACCCGTGGATTCATAACGCACCTTTACCTCAGATCCATTTTTACACAGAACCAGTGACTCTCCCATCTACATATTAGAACACATACTTTGTCTACATAATTTTGCTAGTAGCAAAGTTCCCTCTATCCTGTATATTCTTAACAACCTCCACATTGCCGCTCTACAGATTCTGTAAGCCTTTCTTTTTACTTTCAAATTTCTCATCTGACTGCCATCATCTTACTTTCTCAATCGACATCCTACCATACACTTTCCCTTATATACTAAGTAATGTTATGGTTCAACAGCTGTTGCAGTCGCCTCTATCTCCTTTATATTTATACAATGGAACAATTATATCCTTTTACCCAGTCCTTCAGAAGCTTTCTATCAATCAGACATACCTTACAAACCCTGGTGGGCCTTTCAGTCACCTATCATTTCCGTATAACAGCATCACAGCATCGCCTTGCAATCCCACCATATCCTGTTTATTTTCATACTTCGGCTTGTGAGTTAATGTTGTGCCATACATAAAATGTATTTTTACAGACCTTCGGTCTGCACTGCTTCAACATTATTATAAAGCAAACTCAATTTTAAAGAAAGCCTTCTTTCAAGGAAGCATCATATTACTATCCTAAACCACATTTGCAAATTGTAAGTTGATATTGTCAATAGCATTTATGATACATATATAACCGAAATTTACTTTCTCTTTAGACTCTACTCATATCATTCAAAACTACCAGTGAAGTAAAGAGAGTGAACAAATAGATAGTGAACAGTTATATAGGTAGATATGCAGAGATTTACAAAACGCAAGAACAAGTAAGTTAGTGAAGGGATTCTTTGCTTTGGAAGAAATTCAATTTGTATTATAGTGTGATCGTGATATATAAACATATGACTGTGTCATTAGGCTTAAACTTGCGAAGGATAAATCCTAAAATAAAAAAAAGTTCTCGTAGGTAGAATAAAACAAAAGCTTAAAAAACTGTTTTTTAACAACACGCTTTTTCATTCATTGTTCACTGAGATCATATATGGATCTTGTTTACCTGGCACAGAAATAAAAGCTTTAATTGTCAGAAATATCCTTTAATTTTCACTTGATAGTTTCTAGAATTCTTAAAACAAATTAATTCTAATATTTATTGCATGAAGCAACAAAATCGCTTCTTGAAAATATATTTTTACCTTATCAATACTTGCATTTTCCAGTTAACAATAATGTTGACATTGTTGTACAATTTTCTAAACAAACAGACGAACGAAGAAACGAAAATATAAATAAATAAATAAATAAATAAATAAATAAATAAAAAATAAAGTCAATAGAGATTTAGAAGCATTTTCGGTGGACGATTCCAGGGCCGGACTCCTCGTACTCCTCCCTGGTGATCCATAAATTCTGGAAAGTAGAAAGTGATCCTAAAATAGACCCGCCGATCCAGACGGAGTATTTCCTCTCTGGGGGAGCGATGATCTTGATCTTGATGGTGGATGGTGCCAAGGCCGTGATTTCCTTCTGCATCCTGTCAGCAATACCAGGGTACATGGTGGTGCCTCCAGACATGACAATGTTCGCGAACAGATCTTTTCTGATGTCGATGTCACACTTCATGATGGAGGTGTGGACGGTCTCGTGGACGCCAGCTGATTCCATACCCAAGAAGGATGGCTGGAAGAGAGACTCTGGACAACGGAAGCGCTCGTTGCCAATGGTGATGACCTGGCCGTCGGGAAGCTCGTATGACTTCTCTAGGGCAGCAGAAGCTGCGGCCATATTCATTTCACTCTCGAAGTCCAGGGCGATGTAGCATAGCTTCTCCTTGATGTCACGGACGATCTCGCGTTCAGCGGTGGTGGTGAAGGAGTAGCCTCTCTCAGTCATGATCTTCATCATGTAGGCGGTCAGATCGCGTCCGGCCAAATCAAGTCGGAGAATGGCATGGGGAAGGGCAAATCCTTCGTACACAGGGACCATGTGGGTTACGCCGTCTCCTGAGTCGCAGACCAGACCAGTGGTACGACCGGAGGCGTAGAGGGAGAGGACAGCCTGGATGCAGACGTACATGGCAGGCATGTTGAAGGTCTCAAACATGATCTGAGTCATCTTCTCACGGTTGGCCTTGGGGTTGAGAGGGGCCTCGGTAAGCATGGTTGGGGATTCCTCAGGGGCAACTCGAAGTTCGTTGTAGAAGGTGTGATGCCAGACCTTTTCCATGTCATCCCAGTTAGTGACGATCCCATGCTCGATGGGGTATTTGAGGGTAAGGATGCCTCGCTTGCTCTGGGCCTCGTCTCCTACATAGGCATCCTTCTGACCCATGCCCACCATTACTCCCGGGTGCCTGGTGCGGCCGACGATGGAGGGGAAGACAGCGCGGGGGGCGTCATCCCCGGCGAAACCGGCCTTAACCAGGCCAGAGCCATTATCACAGACGAGGGCCGCCGCTTCCTCTTCGTCACACATGTTGGATGTTTAGAAAATGAGTCAGGCTTCACGCCTGTAGAAGTAAAGAAAATTTAACAGCCAGGGAAGCAGAAATTGGGCAATTAACTATTTGAAAGAAAGAATTCCTTGACTCATGCCAACGTCCGAGTTTGAAAATTCTAAAGCGATACTAGTGGAACTATTTAGCTATATAATGAACCTAACCGCATACTTTTTAATTAAAATATTCGTTTATAATGAAGGAATATGCCCTTTTAGTTAGTCAACTCCATAGCAATTTTTTTTTTGAAATTTGTATGGTTAACGTCATCGAAAAGTTGAACCCAAAATTACCACTTTACATTAATCATATATCTATCTATCTATCTATCTATCTATCTATCTATCTATCTACCTATCTATATATATATTAGAAAATACTAACGTCTAATAGGCGATTTGCCTATTTTTTTATGACTGAAAAAGAATATATTTTTTTTTTACATTACTATTACAGAAAACATGAAGACTTTAATTCCCGAAAATGATTCAGTTCCAAGTTGGATTACGTGAACACCCTATAATGTCACTTTCCCTACTAAAGGAGATTCATGACTTGACAATGTTATGCTTAGAACACTGCTGGATATTATCTTTGATCCATCTATTTCATATAACTGTTCATACAATCATCATAGTAAGTCATGAGTGTTCGGCCGCACTGTTGGGTGTAAAAGAAGCTTTTTTTTTTGTCTTCCATTTATTTATCTGCATTTTGTTCCCTTCAGTTGCAGGCTACTTAAAGATTTTGGATACCAGTCCCATCTACTTTTGAACTGAAAATAGTTCATCAACCATTATTGGCAAAATAGGCCTCGATGAAAGAATATAAAGGGAATGCCTACGTTAATGCACTGGCAACACGTCAAGTGATATAAAATATATTATCGGGATCAGTTATGAGAAATTCAGTATACAACTGATTCAG
>NC_089761.1:44609272-44621772 GCF_040412425.1 Macrobrachium rosenbergii | reverse complement strand
AAAACTCAAAGGAAGGAATGTGCACCATTCGTGGGATGAGAATACTGACAGACTGCTGTCAATTACTCCAGAAATAAGAGTTAGCAAAATAGTAAACAAACACGTAGAAGATACTGTCAAAAAAGTGTTTGTGAGTTTTGGATGCAATGACCTCTTTATCTTATCAAAACATTTATTGACGTCTCAATTAAAGTATCTGAAAAACAACGAAAAACAGAAAAAGAACTTTAAAATCTTATATTCTCATCCATCAAATCAAATTTTGCACGTCTCCAAGAATAAACTTGAATCTATTCCATGTGCCGAGTCACACAAAAAATTTGTCACGCTTAATACAAAACTACAACCACGCCAAACGTTCTCATTTATGCACTTTTGCTTCTTCTGGTTTGAATACCATTCTGCATTTATCCATCTTTGCACAGCGCCTAGTTATTATAAAGAACGTCTGTCATCACAGTTCTGAAATGCTGGATAAGCTGCACAGGAAATCTGCCTCAGATTCTGTCCTGTACATCGAGATATATTCATGCCGTAAAACATACCTTTTCGCGGTAACTCATCTCACCTTTCCATGTTCAAACATTACGCTTACTATTAAGGAGCAAGTTCTATATTAAACTGTACTCATTTTGGTATTTTTTCGGCTCCTGTAGTGGCCCAGTGCAAGCTTTATCAGCCTTTTCCTATCTGCTGCAAGTTTAAGTTGAGCGTATTTTTTTTTATCATTCTTAACAGCGCAGAGGCGTTATCTGTCTAATAATAAAATGTTCATAATCCCATAAGATATCAACAACTAGCCATGACTTCAAGAAAAACACCGCGTCAGGTATCCCAATAAGATCATTTTCACGGTTCCCTAGTTTTTAGTTGTGTCGCAAGCAAAGCACAAAAGTGCGACAAGTACCGTGGAGGTTTTAGTCTGTCCATGTGCAAAAATTCGTTGAACTACATATCAGAATGTCGCCAAGTCTTTGCCCCGTAGCCTGACGAGAGAGAGAGAGAGAGAGAGAGAGAGAGAGAGAGAGAGAGGCCACGCTCTTCGTATTTTCAAGCATATTCAACCTGATCGATATCGGCTTCGAGGTAAATATTTTCTTTTCATCTTACAAGAGTAAACGAAAGTTCTAAAGAGTAAGGACTAAACGACGCTAAAATCAGTTAAGCAGCTAATCCTGATTAAGCAAGGCACGCAAACAAGGGACATTCACACCCTCGTTGCGGCATTTTATCTTTTATTTAGGGCATCCCTCTCCGGAAAGAGCTCGGAGCAGCACCGATTACCGCTGCATGTTTTGTTTCAGTCGCTTCGTGGATTTCAGTCGGTGTTAAGATTACAAACAGGATTTTTGAGGGCCTTTCTCCCTTACTGCATTGAACAGTCCTATCCTCTGTTAAAGAGTAATACTATTTCTCTAATTATCATAAACTATTTGGCGATTACTACCTTCAAGCATGCATGCGCACGCAAGCATATATTCGTATGTGGGTGACTCAGCTTAATGTTAGAGCCCTGGACTAGCATTTGAAAGGTCCCATGTTTGATCCCGACCTGCCGTCCTATAAATGAATACCAGTGACGCCGGAGGTCAAGACGAGGGCATCAGGCTAGCAGCTTCATCCCTAAAGACTTGAGAACCCGAAGACTCTATTCTTCTGACACTAACCCTCTTAAATCACAGTGTGAATACATATGTATGTATGTATGTATGTGAATATATATATATATATATATATATATATATATATATATATATATATATATATATATATATGTATGTATATATATATATATATATATATATATATATATATATATATATATATATATATATATTTATATATATATATGTATGTATATAATCCTTTCTGGCACTCTCTTTTCTTATTTTCTTTCAGCGCCAATGCACACGTGGCTTCCACAATCCACTGGCAAAACTACAAGTATCTCAAGTGCTTTTTCAGTCATCAGTAGGGATAAACAAAACCACTACAGTGCTACAATATTTATTCATTCCTAAGCCGAAACCTATTTCAACCATCCATGGTCTTTCTTCAAGGCTCCTCTAGATTCATAATGGTATTACACTCTGATATATAGCGTAATTCAGCCAAAAAATATCGAAAACCGAGAGTTTGTGATAAATTTTAAAAATGTGAAAATTTGCCACAAACTTCATAGTTTTGAAAAATGATTTACCAGGCTCCAGATAGACTATAAAAGTCTCAAGCCATCCTACGTCCAGTACAGCTCACACCAAGAGGCTTCAACGCCTCTTCCGATGGCGGTGAAGACTCAGAGAATCGAAGAATAGCTTACTTTACAGAAGTAATTTCGTAAGAAGTGTGGAAGCCTCTCAGTGTGAGGTGTATTAGACGTAGGATGGGTGGAGAATTATAGCTGTCTCTGGAGTCGGCGTATTCGTGGAGACGCAGTGGCCTGAGAAACAATGAAGTTTGTAGCAAATTTTCACATTTGTAATATCTTTTCGATTCTTGCTTTTCGATAATTTTCTGGATGAACTCTGACAGATATTACGATGCATTCCACCGTGAATCTAGATCAGGCTTGAAGAACACCGTGGATAGCCGAAACAGCTATCGAATTAGGAATGGATAAACATAGCTATAGGGCGGTCTTGTTTAGCCCTCCTGAAGACTGATAACGCACTGTAGACATCTGAAGTTTTGCCAGTGGGTTGTGGAAGCCACGTGAGCATTGGCACTTGAAGAAAACGAAGAAAGACCGGCAGAAAAATATAACCAAAATATGGACAATCATGGAAAGCCTGGATATGTGTGTGGAGAAGCTGCTGCATCCCGGAATGAGGGAAACCACGACTTTGAGGGAGGACTGCTGGAGGTCTTCAGCCGCTCAAACCTGACATCCATTTCCACTTCTGTTGGCAAACACTGTTACTCCAGGGGAAATCAGGACCATGGTAGTTTTCAAGTTTGACTTCGGAGGAGGATGGAAAGCCTCCCAGTAAGAACTACGTTGGACAATAACGGCTGCCCCTGTGGTAGGGAGCGCTGTCGCTCCTGGGAAACCCAGTGGGTCTGCGACCAACTTACTTCACAGATGCAAAATCAGAAGAGGATTGGAGCCCTCTCAGCTTGAGGTGTACTGGACGTAGGATGGCTGGAGACTTTTGGAGCTCTCTCTGGGCCTGAGAAATTTGTTGATTGTTGTTCAAAACCATGAAGTCTATCGTAAATTTCCAAGTCTTTAACTTTTATTTACAGCTGTCAGCTTAGGAATGGATAAATGAAGCAGTTTTGTAGCGGCTTTGTTTATCCCCCCCTATAGGCTAAAAACAAAGCACTGATGATGATTGACAGCTGATTCAGCACTCATTACACTGTAGCCGACGTTTCTGTTTTCTTCTAGGTTTTCCTTAATGTTAATGATACCAGGAATGTTTTAAACTTCATAAACCGAACGAATCCATTTAATTCGATATCTATTTATACAAAATTCTGACATTCCGTTTACCTTCGCCACCTTCGTCACTGAGTGAAGGAATTTTGTCCAGGTCGCTGTCCCAACCTCAATCAAGAACTCAAAGACGCCACCTCTGACATATAAGAAAAGCAGAAAGCCCAGACGACCTTTGGACTGCCGTAGATGAAAGTCTGTTAAGGCTAAGAGACCATCACCAAAAAGTATATAAAAGAGAGTATCATGCTATGTGGGGCAACAACGATCGACCCCCCCAGCCCGAACCCTAACACCACTTGCAAAAAAAAAAAAAAAAAAAAAAAAAAAAAAATTCGCGACAAATAAGAAATCGCTGCAGAACAAAAAATACTACTCTGCGTGGGACTTGACTGGCTTTACTGATAAGCTCGGTCGCCACTGTGAACGGTAGATGTCCGAGGTCCTCCTTGTAACTCGAGGCGAATTACAAGTTTTTTCAGTTGAAAAGTAAAATACGACTATAGGTTCCATTAATAATAACATAGTCTAGAGAGGTCTATTTTTTTATACTTATTCGATGTACCAAATAACTTGTGAGTTTCCCAGTAGTTGTTGCTATTATTGACTAACAGCACACACACGCACACGACATACACACACACATATACAGTGTATATATATATATACAGATTGAGAGAGAGAGAGAGAGAGAGAGAGAGAGAGAGAGAGAGAGAGAGAGAACCATTTGAATAACGGCCGATTCATTAAAAAGCGCGAAATAAATGATTACACAGAAGGAAGGAAAAGAAGAAAGATTAAGAACCAAACTCCGCGATAAATATAGCCTAATATCCGGAAACACAGAAAACGGGAAAGGGAACTGGTAACAATTACTAAAGAAAACGGAGGTCACGAAACGCATGATATGTACCAAAAACACTACTTGATTTAAACAACTGATATTGAGTGCCGGCTACTAAACAACATTAAGAGTCTTTTACTTTGCTCAGCTTATCTGTATGATGTGTTCATTTGTAATGCTTTACATGAATAATTAATCCAGCCTTCACGTATATAATAAAAGTATTCTTCATTTTGTTCATTACTGTTGCATGAGTGTATTTATCAACCCAGTTCGGCATGCATACTGCAACTTTCCTTTGCATAAATGAAAATAGTGTTCTAAAAGGCTTCCATTTAGCTTAGTGCCGCTGCGTGAAATATGCATTTATCTGTACTGCTCTTCCTATTTATTTCATATTTCTTTTACATAAACGTGAATATTCCTCTAGAAAAGATGCAACTTTCTTTTGCATAAATAAAAATAGTCTTCTAAAAGACTTCCATTTAACTTAGTGCCGCTGCATGAAATATACAGTTATCTGTACTGCTCTTCCTATTTATTTTATATTTCATTTAAATAAACATGAACATTCTTTCTAAAAAAAAGAAAGAAAGAAAAACAAGGAGTCGAAGTTCATTCCTCGTGAACCCAAAGGCATCCACGTGACGGCTTCGGAAGACTTCAGGCCATTAGCAGAGATCTTAAGCAAAGAGATCAGTGCCACTACAAGAAAGTTATGGTGGGTTTTCTTTTCATCTATATATCCCTTGCGCTTTACTCCTTTGCTTACTTCACCTTCTTTTTTTTTTACATTTCTTTTTTAAGGTATTAAAAGGATGAAGATCTCTGAGGGCGGTGGATGCATTTATCTTGGTACCAGGTGCTCTAGTGCGGTAAATTTTGCGTTAATGAGTTTATTTGCAATTTCCTCTGGTTTTTGTGGGGTTTAAATTACTTTTTAAAAGGAAATCTTGTGCTGTAATTACAAAAAGGGACCCAAAGCATGAAAAATTAATCAGAGCACTATTACGTAACTTACGATGAATTTATTTTAAATTTAGGTTTAGGTAAATTTCCCTTATGGGCTCAAGTAAAAAAAAAAGAAAGACAAGGTGAAGAATGAGTCTATGTGAAATACCATATGGTGAATTTTAAGACCTGATGATGAAGTCACCTTTTGATTACAGCAACACGAGAGAGAGAGAGAGAGAGAGAGAGAGAGAGAGAGAGAGAGAGAGAGAGAGAGAGAGAGAGAGAGAGAATACTTTCTTTAAATACACCGTTCGTTACCTTAACATTTTCCATTGTGCTGAGGTCGCGATGAAGTACACTTTTATAGTATTTCTCACACATATCAGTAAAAGATGATTAGAATGACTTACTTGCTTTGAAGACATCGAGTGAAGCAGATGTATCAACTGGGATTCCACTGCGTTTTTGAAGCACCCTGTAATAATACAAAGATGATTAAGATTCGAATTAGAGTGTTGTTTCTTTTAATGAGAGTATATTTAAATAAAAAGAAATATTCATATCGAAATGACACTAATAAAAATACAATTATAAAGTAGTTTTCGAATAAAAGCTGAATACGATGAAAACGAAGCCCAAGATGACAATAAATCAAAGGCAACAGGAGGTGACAAGTCATTAAATTTGCTGACAGGCGTGAATTACCACTACTTTTCTTACTGTCTTTCCCTTTCTTTGGCAAAGGGTCGTCAGTTCAGGTAACGGCAAAGGGTGGTTAGTCAACGCACGTGACTGTTTTGTGCACCTTACTTCCAGGTAATAAAGGCCTTAGACTGTCCTTGTAATGAACTGTGTTTTGTGAAATAAATTGTAAAATCACCAATAGTTGCAATAAATTAACCAAAGAAGATGACAAACTCCCAGCGTCTGTAATCTATGATTTCGAGCTTCAGGTATGTGAAAATTATCTATATCCCGTATTTTATTCATGTTTAGACTGCAGGCAATACTTCTGTTAACAAGTTTCTGTTATTTCTGGAGGGCATACTTTGGTCTTGTTAATTAAGACCATTCATTCAAAATACACATTTACTTTTTCTATTTGATTCGCATTTTGTTAAGTACTCTTCTAACTAGTCATTTGTTGAAGACGGCCTCAGAAGAAGTACAATATCAAGACTATTCATCACAAATATTATGCGAAGCAAAATTGGTTGCCATGGGACTTTAAAAAAATCTACTGCAAAAAGGAAGTAAAAATGGGTACTTCTTAGTTTAATGTCATATACTGGATATACTGACAGCAATGAATCAGATACATATGAATTACAACATACCCATCATAATAATACCATTACAGATATCACATCACAGTTCATCAAAAGCTTTTGAGATGAATATGGTTAGTCCTTACTTATCTGTAATTGCAATAGTCGTATTTGTACACGTGTAATATGATGCATGAAAGTGGTATTCAAGAAATTAAGGAAAGTGAGCAATAAAATAAACTCCTGTTAAAATGCAACTTAACATATTAAAAAGTACGAATGATTTCCATGAGATAAATCATATATTTGAATTATTAAGATTAAGTCGTTTAGTGCAGACAAAATGTTTTACGAAGTTGAGCATTGATAATGTATATAATAGAACGTAAAATTTAGATCTAGCAATTGTCTGACTACTGTAAGTTGAATTTTTTAATCACCTTCACTTTATCTATGGAATAGCAAAAACTTATTGATTATCGATCTAAAGAAAATTATACCTAAACATAAGTATATGTAAAAAAAACATTATTACTACTTCTAAGATGGTAAAAATACAAGTGCGAATTTTAAACTTACACGGGTTCTGTGATCGGTTTCATTTAGTAATTAAAGTACTATATATGTCTTCCTTTAATTAAAAATGACATTTTCACTTTGGTAAAGTGAAATACTGTAATCGTTTTCGGATGGAACGTTAGATTAGCTCTGTATGAAACCTGAACTAAAGCTTTTGTTCTGAAGAGGAAGGTGCACTCGGAAAAGTATGATGCTGAACGTCTACTAAAGATGTTCTGCTGACTGAGTCCATGATGTGAACTGATGTTTTAAACTCATTAAAGGATAGTACGAGCTTGACTTGTTTTGCAGCTAACTCTATATCACTATTAATATGGCTAGGGTTAGCTTACATATATATATATATATATATATATATATATATATATATATATGTATATATATATATATATATATATATATATATATATATATATATATATATATATATATATATATATATTTTAAATATATCGTCTTGGTTATTAACAGAAAGATTCTCCTCCCGTAACCGATCTTTAATATCTGCTGCACACATACGTTTAACTCCGCCCTTAATTCACTCATGGTATGGTTATTTGACTGTAACTGAAGAATCAAAGAACTTCAAAAACTAATACGAAGATTTTTATTATAGATTGAAAAAAATCTCCATCGTAACTTCCGTAATACACTTAGCATTCAAATTTCCAAACTGTACACAGTACTAAAAATATATAGTGAAATATGAAATTATACATCCGCAGACTTTATCATGTATCCAATTGGTAACATTTTATTTTGGCAGTCCAACTGTGATCGTACGATAACAACCATATTTTTGGTAATAGTAACATTACAAATTAAAATAACCATACATATAATTATTATTTATTTATGGCATAACAATGGAGACTTGAATTACAGTAGAAAAGCAGAAGGATGTTTATCCCTTGGTAAAAGGTTATTTACTTTTTCGACAAAGTAACAACATACATATAGCATTTTGGAAAATGGCATCGCTCCGGATTAAATTATCGAACGACTTAGGTAAGGAAAATGAGAGTAAAAACTGGAAATAAATTACATTTTGATGACTGAGGTCACTGAAGGGTTGAAAATTTAAGGACTGTATACAGAGAACCGAAGTTTTTCGGTAATTTGATAATTCATACGGAATTCTTAAGCGCTTCAATGACATTAAGAAATTGTATAGGAGGCACGACGATTTTACTCTTTCATAAGTAAGGTTTTATCATTTTATCAGTTGCTCGTGTTTCCTAGAATTTTATTTTTTTATTATCATTTACCAGGAATTCAAATTCAAACAGACGTAAAAAAAATTCATTACACTACTAAGCAATATTCCGACGAATGCCATTACGTGACAAAGGGAAAACATAACACAAAGAAGTAGAGTAACAAAGATAAATGATAAATGATAAATGATAATAAAAATGTTAGAGTGGGATTGATATATTCACAGAACAATAGCCGAGAAATATGATAAAACGTTAAGGCAACTGCATTTAGGTAGTATCTGGTGAAAACAGGAACAGGATATTTCAATCCAAAGAGCATCAAGTGAAACTGCATTCAGAACACCTCGAAGAGTTAGATTAGAATTGAGTTTTTCAAAATCTATACTTCATGTCCTATGTTCGCAATGGAATGGTTACGCACGCACTCCTGAGTTTTACAGTTACAATATGTATATTTACTCTGTTTAAAACAAATTTCTGGTGTGAATAGTTTGCAAAGAGTCGCGGTTAGCGCTACAGGAGTCAATGGAGTGGATAAAACACAACTCTACTGTTAGGACGGAGTTCCAGCGATAAATTAGTTTCTTTGTATGCTTGTGAAATTAATAGCTAAATTAAATAGAGCAATACACTCTTAAGGCACGAGAAGGACAAGGAATTCCAGGGCTTAAAGTATATATATATATATATATATATATATATATATATATATATATATATATATATATATATATATATATATATATATATATATATATATATATATATATATATATATATATATATATATATATATATATATATATATATATATATATATATATATATATATATATATATATATATATATATATATATATATATATATATATATATATATATATATATATATATATATATATAACCGAGGGTGAGAAAGTTTGATTAAAAGGATTGCATCATGAGATAAAATTATACCTGCATACATACACACACACACACACTTATCTATCTATCTATCTATCTATCTGTCTATATATATATATATATATATATATATATATATATATATATATATATATATATATAGAGAGAGAGAGAGAGAGAGAGAGAGAGATTACTTTGGGGTTTCTCCTCCGCTTTCAACAGATTGAGTAATATCTACATTTCTTAGTAGAAAAGTGATGCAATTATTCTAACTGGAATTGTTGATTTCCTGTTCATATTCGACCAGAAAACGCTGAAGAATGATATCATCTGAAGAATGATTCCATTTGAAGAAAATGGAATCATTCTATTGTGACATCTGAAAGGATCAAGAAGACGTTCCTTTCTGTTTACTTTTGGAGAGTTATGATTAAATCTCCAGATTTTGTGAACAATGACGAATAACATGATTAAATTAATCTTAGTAATGTGTCACAGTACTTTTTTACGTAAAGGTTAGGACCAGAAAAAAAAAACTTGGTTAAATCAAACTCAGTAATGAATGAAACGTAGTTTACAGATATCACAGCAACCTGGTGAATTTAATTCCATTACTTTTTAAAACGGCAAGTGGTGGTGAGGTATTCACGCATAAATGGATACGAGGCTAGACATATCGGTTTTTAAATGATGGAAGGCTTACAGCTTACAGGGAAAACGGAATCAGGAAGAGAATTCTAACGTGAAATAAATGAACAGCGTGCATTGAATGTTTCTTCGCCTGCTGATGTCAATGACGCAGTTGAACTGCAAGCGAAAATGCAGTGACATCAAATCTATTTTGTTTAAAGCCAATACATTTGCTGTGTAACTTTTGGTGGGTGGCAAACAGTATGATTTTGCACCAAGCAAGATTTCCTGCAGTGATACCAGCTTAAGAAGAAGAAGAAGAAGAAGAAAAAAAAGAAAATACAGTTTCGCATAAAGGACCGTTAACGCTTTGTTAGGTTGACTCAATTTATATATTTTTAGAAGTATGTAAAAGGTTAGTAGCAAACTGGGCACCATGTAATTTATTATTAGTGAGAGGATCAGCGTCGGAGCTTAAGTCCTATTTAGAATTGTTTCTCCTGGTCCCCCCCGCATTCCTTTCTCATGTTCAAGTGTTGCTATTTGGAGAAGCCGCCGAGACCACAGGTGTGCTGCCCCTCGGCTACTCATTGTTCTTACGCAATTAAAAGCCACTGAGTTCATTGTGGTCAAGTCATGTGCCTCAGGCAGCTTCCTCCTGTATCGGTCATCAAAAACGTTTCCTACAGGGATGCGTTGGACTATTTTCGACTGTAAGAAAATTTCGGAATATAGTAGATTTTATAAGAGTGTCAAAGAAATTGAGTTGAGTATTAGTTTTATAAAAAGAAAAGAAATGACGAAAAAGTAGCAGGGCAAGCGAACAACCTAATCAACATGTAGCAGTCTTTATGTTTATGAACAAATCAAAATATACAAATCAATATAAAATTAAATTATAAAAATACTAGTCTTACAAACATGGCTACATTTCAAGATCAAGCAGCTGTTATAGACAAATGATCGGATTTTATTGATGAGCAGCTGTGTTAGATCAACAAACACTTACCGAAAAATAATTTTTATGTCCTTGTGCGAATTTTAACATAAAACAGTTCTATTGCAATAGACAAATAATAAATAAACAGCTCTTTTACGCATGAGAACGCATTTAGTTTATAACAGCGAACGAATTTTAGGAACTAATATCAATAATAAGTAAAAGTTTTAAACGTCAAAATAATTAACGGTTCATCACTTGGAACAAATTTCAATAATTAACAGTTTCATGCCAGAGAAAGTATATCAGCAAGAATAGCAATTTTACGACTACGAACACTAAGCCTGCTTCCTCCTTGTTCTCTTGCTCTCGCCTCCCCAGATTTCTTGTCCATATAAGACAAATGAATGCGAGTAGAAGCTGTCTCTGTTATTCTGATTTCGTACGTCAACAGCCGCTTTAGGCTTCGAGACAATTCTCACTGACTAAAGGTGGAAATTTTCTGGCATCTCTCTGAGTCTTGTCGTTAAAATTTATACCAAGCAGGCAAACCTGAAGTCGCATATTTTGTTAGCCACCTCAACCAAAAAGGTCGGCATCTTGTCTGTACTAGAAAAAAGCTGTGGCAGAGATGATGCAGAATACCTCTACTAAAGGACAACAATAGAATTTGTATCACCGCAATGGAAGCATAAATAATTAATGTTGGTGGAGTTACATTTTATAAAATTCACAAAACATTGCTTTCCTTAATTGAAAACTATCCCTAGGGTAATAGGAAGTTGCCTGGAGCTTTATAACCAAAGCTACGGAAAGCTAACAATTTTATGCATAGGTCCAAAACGATAAACATACGTACATTCTGTGCATAGACGACTGCTCCTTGATGAAAGAATAATGAAAGTTTTGAAAACAAACACCTCAGCTCGTGCGATAAACGGACCTTTTTCATGCAATTATAGGCGAATTGAATCACAATGTACACTAAGAAATAGCCCGACCTACGCAGTATTACGGCAGTGGTTGAAACTGCGTTGCAGGACATTCTTCTGCAAGTTCGGTGCAGCAGTAACTATGTTAGCGTTGTTTTTCACGGCTCTTTTCTTTTTTTTATATCTTTGTTGTTTTATTAAATCTCCTGTTTTAATTTTATTATTATCAACGTAAAAAGAAAATTTATCAATAAAAGTTACATAATCTAAAGACAAACAACTTTCTTTCGTAATCCTGACGCTAGACAATGCTATTTGAATACTGGGAATTCTCTGTAACTAACCACACTAAAATGAAAGCTTGTTAAGGACAAATAATACATTCACATATTCAAGCTTCAAGGCAAACACGAGTACACATGCGTACAAACACACACACACACACTATCTATATATACAGTATATAATGAGTATATATTATATATACATATATAATTACAAAATTTTGTATGCATAGATGTACGTGTTCTAAGTAACCACAATGACCCCTTATCTCCTCGATTTCCTCAAACTTTTTGGGTACATTGTAGCCTCAAGTGCGTTGGTTTGAATTCCGCCTCGGCTGGAGAAGATTTCTACAATTATGTACATTCTGGTTTAATTAAGGCATTCAAAAATTGTTAGGAAATCGAAACTAGGGCATCGTGGCTATTAAAATTACACACACACACACACACGCGCATAGATATATACATATATATATATATATATATATATATATATATATA
>NC_089761.1:44601772-44604272 GCF_040412425.1 Macrobrachium rosenbergii | reverse complement strand
TATATATACATATACACATACACTGTATATATATATAAAATCTCATTTTCTAAAGATACATATTAAAAGACGATCTCTTTCCACAGACTCCTGACCACAGTCATGTGTGACGACGATGAACAAGCGTCGATCGTTTGCGACAATGGCTCGGGAATGGTCAAAGCGGGCTTTGCCGGAGACGACGCCCCCAGGACCGTCTTCCCTCCATCGTCGGACGCGCCCGTCACCACGGCGTGATGGTCGGCATGGGTCAGAAGGACGCCTACGTCGGCGAAGAGGCTCAGAGCAAGAGAGGCATCCTCACCCTCAAGTACCCCGTCGAGCACGGCATCATCACCAACTGGGACGACATGGAGAAGATCTGGCATCACTCATTTTTCAACGAACTGCGAGTCACCCCGGAGGAATCCCCCACGCTTCTGACGGAGCCTCCTCTCAACCCGAAGGCGAATCGCGAGGAGATGACTCGGATCATGTTCGAGACCTTCGGCGTCCCCGCCATGTACGTCGCCATTCAAGCCGTCATGTCGCTCTACGCTTCCGGTCGTACCACGGGCATGGTCTGCGATTCCGGCGACGGCGTTTCTCACATGGTGCCCATCTTTGAGGGCTACGCCCTGCCCCACGCCATGCTGAGACTCGACATGGCCGGTCGCGATCTCACCCTTTACTTGATGAAGATCATGACGGAGAGAGGATACGCCTTCACCACGAGCGCCGAGCGCGAGATCGTCCGCGACATCAAGGAGAAACTCTGCTACATCGCGCTCGACTACGACAGTGAGATGACCACGGCAGCGGCTTCGTCTTCCTTGGACAAATGCTTCGAACTTCCAGACGGTCAGGTCATCACCATCGGCAACGAGCGCTTCCGAGCCCCGGAAGCTCTCTTCCAGCCTTCCGTTTTGGGCATGGAATTGGCGGGCATCCACGAGGCCGTCTACCAAGGAATCATGAAGTGCGACATCGACATCAGGAAGGACCTCTTCGCCAACACCGTCATGTCTGGCGGCACCACCATGTACCCGGGCATTGCTGACAGGATGCAGAAGGAACTCACGAGTCTTGCTCCTTCGTCCATCAAGATCAAGATCATCGCTCCCCCTGAGAGGAAGTACTCCGTCTGGATCGGCGGTTCCATCTTGGCTTCTCTCTCGACCTTCGAGTCCATGTGGGTTTCCAAAGAGGAGTACGACGAGTCTGGCCCCAGTATTGTTCACCGCAAGTGTTTCTAATAACAAGAATATTCTATTCAGATATAGTCTATTTTTTATATGAACAGAAATTATAAGGATTCGTTTTTATTCGTGTTTCATTTTCCTTTTTCTACACTATGATCGTTTTGGCTGGACAAGCAACAGTTGTCCACCAAAAAAGGTAACAAGAATTATGACTTCTAGCAAGAAACTACGTAAAAGGAAAATATATCACCTATAGAAATGACTATGTTACACGTTCACTATCAACAAAAACATATGATAGAGCTCAAGAAAATATATATGATGGTATATTTTCATGAGCTATATCTACGAGTGTATCCTGATAAAAGAAATGTATGGAAAAGCTTTGAAATACTGAATGACAATAATAGTTTTTTAGATGAAGTTCGATGATATGATAGAACTGGAATACTAATTAAGCTCTTAGAATTCCAAAACAAGAGGATGATAACGGTCTTGAAAATATTCTAGAGAAAAGCTTTTCAAGCGTTCTCATAGGTTCCAGAAAATACGATAATGGGTCAGTACGAAAATAAATGACAATAAGGAGATACGCAAAAAACCATTAAGACGGGAATGTGTAGGAGTCCGAGACATACTTCACAAAATAGAATGCTATATCCCAATTGGCGTTCATTACTCTAGTTATACATCAGCAGGTCTTACTAACTGGAATCAAGAAATACAGATGATCTTGTCTTTATAACGCGCCGACGGACATACTGGGACAAAATTCGATAAGGTTCCTTTGACAGGATTTAGGAGGATTTGAATTTGGAACTTCCATCACTGGCTAAGGATCACTGACCACGTGTGCCGAACTGTCTCGGGAAGATCGGATGAAATTATCAGGATCATTATAATCATGAGGTCAGCAGCAGTGGTGGCAATGACTGAGCAGGAAGACAATGACACAAAAGTGGTGTCAGCAGTGAGCTTAACAATGACTACAATGATGATTTCAAGAGTATTAGAGACAGCAGTAATAATAGCAGTAATGATTGATGTAATGAGGTTATATAGGTGAATATGGAGATAATTAGTGAAACATAACGGGAATTAGTGTTCTGATACAGATATGGCAATTCTGCGAAAGTTATGCAGATTAAAACAACATTATACATGCATTATTGCTCAATTAGTCCATATCGGGCCTTAGATTTTTAGGAGACATGTGCTCGAGAGAAAGAGACAAAATAAGATCACTTTAACTTAAGCCTATGGCCGGCTGGGGTGTGTGTGTGTGTGTGTGTGTGTGTGTGTGTGTGTGTGAGAGAGAG